>NW_027132102.1:0-3374 GCF_026122565.2 Emydura macquarii macquarii | reverse complement strand
AGTCTCACTAACTCGAAGTGTATTAGCCACGTTCCTCCCCAGATACAGAGAATACACAGCCCTGTTCTTTAAAACCCTCCGTATCTCTCATGTGCTAATCCCCATTCTTCACTCTGGTCTAGGTTAGGGGTTGGGTGACAGGTTAGGGTTATGATGTGTAAGGCAACTGGTTCGATATAGGGCTGTGGTTAAGAGTTAGGGATTAGAATTCGAGTTTGGACTATCTGGCGGTTACGTTAAGATTAGGATAAATGCTTTAGGGTTGAGGCCTGGTTAGACACTAGAGGAAATTGGGGATAGGCCTATTTTTGGGGTTAATGTTTAAATTTAGGTTGTAGGATTAGTGTTAGGGGCTCAGTGTTGGCATTAGGTTAGGAATGGATCACTTGAGGATTACCTGTTCTGTGCATTCCCTCGGAAGCACCAGGCATTGCCCCTGATGGAGGACAGGATTTTGGGCTAGATGGACCATTGGTCTGATCCAGCCTGGCCTTCCTTATAGGATTATATTTGGGGGTTACCATTTTATTATGTTTAGGATTAGATAAATTGTAGTGGTAAATTAGGGTGTAGGATTAGGAGTAATGGATAACACATTAACACCCTCCCTAGAGTTATGGTAGGATTCAGATGATGGTTAAGGCCAGAGTTAAATTTATTATTAGGGCTGGAGTTTAGAGTTAATATTTAGGATTAGGACTAGGAGTTTTGCATGGTGGTTAGTGGCGAGGGTTAAAGTGGGTGACCTGTTGGGGGTGAAGGTTAGGGTTGCATTTAGGTTTATGATTAGAGATGGGGTAAGGGAGTAGGTTATGATGATGTGGGAGTTCGGGTTCAGGATAAAGGTTCAGAGTTAATATTAGGGTTAGCATTAGAGTTTAGCACTAAAACCTGTGAGCAGCCACTAAAAAGAAGCCAGGAAATGCAGGATCATAGTGGGTCAGGCTCCATCTAGGGCAGTATTCTGTCTCCAACTGTAGGCAGTCCGAGGTGCTTCAAAGGAAAGTACAAGGAACCCTGCATTGGGTGGATATGGGATAACCTGCCCTTGGGGGGAAAAATCCTTCTATCTACCCCACTGAGCTAGAGCTTCGTGTATACCCTGGAACATGTCGTTTATATCCCGTAAACACTGCAAATATTAAAGTTTCACCCCAAAAATTTAGCTAACAGCAATCCTAAAAAGCCCCCTCTGCTCATCTGCCAGATAGGGCGACATTTTCTAGCAAATCTAGGAAATATTCTCCACTGATTAACAGATTAGCACACAAGGGGGCGCTGTAAAACCTACACCATTAATCTGTGACGCAACGTGTGTGTCACAACCTGTGCTTTCACGAACTCTGCAATCTCCGTTAAGAGTCAACGCCTTTTTTTCTTCTCACCTATTGTCAGAACGAATTCAAGGGCACCTGCAGACAGGAGAGAGACAGAACCAGACGGGCTCGCACAGCTGCTAAACCACTGCAAAAGCAAAACATTTACCATTTCAAAGGCATCACCTCCAAAGCAGAATTCTCTCTGCCTTTCTACGCATCAGGAAGAGAGAAGGACACCGCTGTGGCTGTGAGAGGGGAATATCTGCAGGATTATTAATCTCCCCAATTATTGAAAGGATCATGCGTTTGTCTCTCTCCCTTTTGGTTGTGATCAACTTCGGTCTAAGTGAGTATAACTTTTGGCAGTTTGAAATATTCCATTGTTGGCCAGGTTATACAACCCCTTTCGTGCTGCGATGAAGACATTCTGTTCCGTTCTACACACCTCTGGGTCGCCAGATGTGGGATGATATAGGAGAAAAAGATTCAGTATCTATTTTCTCACTTAACCTTGAAAACCGAAAAGGGTTTAGGATTACTTCCTTAGGTTTAATAGCTCTCCATTGATCCCCAGGTTGAAGGCTTTTTACTTCTGATCTAAGTAGATGTCAACAGCAGCATGAGGGGACATCAAAGTTTTAATGATCTAAGGAAAGTTGGGACCAGAATGAGCAATTTCCTCAATGAGGTTCGATGGAGAGAGATTCTATTACGAGATACGTCACGCTGCATTCTATTATAATTGTATTCTAGGGGAAATGGGGCCAAGCTGTCTGGGAACTGAGCTCTGAGTCTGTAACTCCTGTCAGACCCTAGCAAAGTCCTGTCCACAAATCAACAATCTTCCTCCCCATTCGCAGAACAGACCTACGCAAACTCGGTGACACAAACTGAAGGCACCATTACGGTCCCTGAAGGAAAACCAGTGCTTCTGAACTGCACCTATACCACGTCGGGGTCTCCGGCGCCCTTCTGGTACGTGCAGTATCCACACGAAGCCCCTCGCCTCTTGCTGGCAGAGTATGAAGCATCCGAGGAGGAGGAGGAGAGAAAGCGCAGGAGAGGTTTTTCTGCCAAACACGAGAGAAACCCAATCTCCTTCCATCTCAAGAAGAACTCCAGCGAAGCCGGCGACTCCGCTGTCTACTACTGTGCCTTGAGTGACACCGTGACTGACACCCCCAGCGGAGCTGAACAAAAACCCCACCGCGTGGCCGATCTGATCCCTGCTGGTTTTTCAGGGGGCGAGGAACACAGCCAGTCAGCCCCTCAGCCGAGGTGTATCAGGGTCACTTCACGGGCATCGCCCACGTCAGACACCTGTGTGCTTCTCCTTCCCCAGGAGAGGATTAGTGTTGCCGTTTCCTTGCAAGGGACTGGGGACATCCTCGGGGTTTGACTTGGACAGAATGGCAGGCGTTGTATCATCTCCCCGGGGCTATGGCTACATCTACCAGTGGGCAGCGAGCCTTTACAAAGCAACACACGTTATGTAGCACCAAAGCATTGCAGAGACTACACACTCCGAAACAATACACGGCCCACTCATGCGCGAAGCTTGCCAGGATTCACCTCTCTTCCACACGGAGATCCTTCCAAACACCTCCAGGGAGGTTTTGCCTTCTTGGTGAAAGTCTCAGTCTAGTCATGGACCAAGCGAGGGCCAACCCTTGAATTACTTCAGGCTGACACGTCACAGCCTGGGGCCTCTGCTCCCTGGCCTTCCCGTTTTACCCAGGTGAAACCAGACGTTTCCCCTTTCCCTAGGGGGCAAAATTTCAGCGGCGAGGTATCCGCCTAATGGGTATGGAGACTCGGGGCCAGATTCCTCAGGGAACCCACCCCGTGACCCAGTCGCACGAAGTCACACGTCAGACGGACGGAGACAAAGGCCTGTGAAGGTTCTAGGTGCCCAACGCCCTTGGTACCTCTCAGTAAAACAGTCGCTGAGGTTCCCCACGATTCAAGGTGTCACAGGGCTCACCTCTATCCCACTTGATCCCCCAGCCCCTTCCCCTCCAACAGAGAAGTGACTAAATCCCTTTCCCTCAAATC
>NW_027132101.1:0-3281 GCF_026122565.2 Emydura macquarii macquarii | reverse complement strand
TGGGACCAGTAATGCGGCCTTACTGGGACCAGTTCCAGAACCAGTAGGGTGGCCTTACTGGGACCAGTACTGCGGCCTTATTGGGACCAGTTCCAGAACCAGTAAGGGGGCCTTACTGGGACCAGTACTGCGGCCTTACTGGGACCATTTCCAGAACCAGTAAGGGGGCCTTTACTGGGACCAGTACTGCAGCCTTACTGGGACCAGTACCATAACATTTAAGGGGGCTTTACTGGGACCTTACTGCGGCCTTACTGGGACCAGTACCAAAACCAGTAAGGGGGCCTTACTGGGACCAGTAATGCGGCCTTACTCGGACCAGTTCCAGAACCAGTAAGGGGGCCTTACTGGGACCAGTACTGCGGCCTTACTGGGACCAGTTCCAGAACCAGTAAGGGGGCCTTACTGGGACCAGTAATGCGGCCTTACTGGGACCAGTTCCAGAACCAGTAAGGGGGCCTTACTGGGACCAGTACTGCGGCCTTACTGGGACCAGTTCCAGAACCAGTAAGGGGGCCTTACTGGGACCAGTACTGGGGCCTTACTGGGACCAGTTCCAGAACCAGTAAGGGGGCCTTACTGGGACCAGTACTGCGGCCTTTCTGGGACCAGTTCCAGAACCAGTAAGGCCGCATTACTGGTCCCAGTAATGACGCCTTACTGGGACCAGTTCCAGAAACAGTAAGGGGGCCTTACTGGGACAAGTACTGCGGCCTTACTGTGACCAGTTCTTTACTGGGACCAGTAATGCGGCCTTACTGGGACCAGTTCCAGAACCAGTAAGGGGCCTTACTGGGACCAGTTTACTGGGACCAGTTCCAGAACCAGTAAGGGGGCCTTACTGGGACCAGTACTGCGGCCTTACTGGGACCAGTTCCAGAACCAGTAAGGGACTGGGACCAGTGGGACCAGTACTGCGGGGACCAGTTACTGGGACCATTTCCAGAACCAGTAAGGGGGCCTTACTGGGACCAGTACTGCAGCCTTACTGGGACCAGTACCATAACATTTAAGGGGGCTTTACTGGGACCAGTACTGCGGCCTTACTGGGACCAGTTCCAGAACCAGTAAGGGGGCCTTACTGGGACCAGTACTGCGGCCTTACTGGGACCAGTTCCAGAACCAGTAAGGGGGCCTTACTGGGACCAGTACTGCGGCCTTACTGGGACCAGTTCCAGAACCAGTAAGGGGGCCTTACTGGGACCAGTACTGCGGCCTTACTGGGACCAGTTCCAGAACCAGTAGGGGGGCCTTACTGGGACCAGTACTGCGGCCTTACTGGGACCAGTTCCAGAACCAGTAAGGGGGCCTTACTGGGACCAGTACTGCAGCCTTACTGGGACCAGTTCCAGAACCAGTAAGGGGGCCTTACTGGGACCAGTACTGCGGCCTTACTGGGACCAGTTCCAGAACCAGTAAGGGGGCCTTACTGGGACCAGTACTGGGGCCTTACTGGGACCATTTCCAGAACCAGTAACGGGGCCTTACTGGTACCAGTACTGCCCTTACTGGGACCAGTTCCAGAACCAGTAAGGGGGCCTTACTGGGACCAGTACTGCGGCCTTACTGGGACCAGTTCCAGAACCAGTAAGGGGGCCTTACTGGGACCAGTACTGCGGCCTTACTGGGACCAGTTCCAGAACCAGTAAGGGGGCCTTACTTGGACTAGTACTGGGGGCCTTACTGGGACCACCACTGGGACCAGTTCCAGAACCAGTAAGGGGGCCTTACTGGGACCAGTACTGCGGCCTTACTGGGACCAGTTCCAGAACCAGTAAGGGGGCCTTACTGGGACCAGTACTGCGGCCTTACTGGGACCAGTACTTACTGGGACCAGTACTGGCCTTACTGGGACCAGTTCCAGAACCAGTAAGGGGGCCTTACTGGGACCAGTACTGCGGCCTTACTGGGACCAGTTCCAGAACCAGTAAGGGGACCAGTACTGCGGCCTTACTGGGACCAGTTCCAGAACCAGTAAGGGGGCCTTACTGGGACCAGTACTGCAGCCTTACTGGGACCAGTACCATAACATTTAAGGGGGCTTTCCTGGGACCTTACTGCGGCCTTACTGGGACCAGTACCAAAACCAGTAAGGGGGCCTTACTGGGACCAGTACTGCGGCCTTACTCGGACCAGTTCCAGAACCAGTAAGGGGGCCTTACTGGGACCAGTACTGCGGCCTTACTGGGACCAGTTCCAGAACCAGTAATGGGGCCTTACTGGGACCAGTACTGCGGCCTTACTGGGACCAGTTCCAGAACCAGTAAGGGGGCCTTACTGGGACCAGTACTGCGGCCTTACTGGGACCAGTTCCAGAACCAGTAAGGGGGCCATTCTGGGACCAGTACTGCGGCCTTACTGGGACCAGTACCAGAACCAGTAAGGGGGCCTTACTGGGACCAGTACTGCGGCCTTACTGGGACCAGTTCCAGAACCAGTAAGGGGGCCTTACTGGGACCAGTACTGCGGCCTTACTGGGACTAGTAATGCGGCCTTACTGGGACCAGTTCCAGAACCAGTAAGGGGGCCTTACTGGGACCAGTACTGCGGCCTTATTGGGACCAGTTCCAGAACCAGTAAGGGGGCCTTACTGGGACCAGTACTGCGGCCTTACTGGGACCAGTTCCAGAACCAGTAAGGGGGCCTTACTGGGACCAGTACTGCGGCCTTACTGGGACCAGTACCAGAACCAGTAAGGGGGCCATTCTGGGACCAGTACTGCGGCCTTACTGGGACCAGTTCCAGAACCAGTAAGGGGGCCTTACTGGGACCAGTACCATAAAATTTAAGGGGGCCTTACTGGGACCAGTACTGCGGCCTTACTGGGGCCAGTACCAAAACCAGTAAGGGGCCTTACTGGAACCAGTACTGCGGCCTTACTGGGACCAGTTCCAGAACCAGTAAGGGGGCCTTACTGGGACCAGTAATGCGGCCTTACTGGGACCAGTTCCAGAACCAGTAGGGGGGCCTTACTGGGACCAGTACTGCGGCCTTATTGGGACCAGTTCCAGAACCAGTAGGGGGCCTTACTGGGACCAGTACTGCGGCCTTACTGGGACCATTTCCAGAACCAGTAAGGGGGCCTTACTGGGACCAGTACTGCAGCCTTACTGGGACCAGTACCATAACATTTAAGGGGGCTTTCCTGGGACCTTACTGCGGCCTTACTGGGACCAGTACCAAAACCAGTAAGGGGGCCTTACTGGGACCAGTAATGCGGCCTTACTCGGACCAGTTCCAGAACCAGTAAGGGGGTCTTACTGGGACCGGTACTGCGTCCT
>NW_027132100.1:0-3391 GCF_026122565.2 Emydura macquarii macquarii | reverse complement strand
CCGTGCGGGTGTCGACAAGACAGAGCGGAGTTAGAGGAAGCTGCAGGGTCCCCCCTCTGCTCTGCACACCGGTCTGGGCCCTGCCTCTACTCCTTATAGTACACAGAGTCCATTGCAGCAGCGGATGATAATTCTCTGGGAAAGGCCTCTCCCGTTGTAGGAACGGGTCGCAGGTTGAATCTGCAGGTGATGGTGTGGAACCGAAATTTGCTTCTTCTCAGGCCGTTTCCGCTGGGTGTTCCCTCCCCCAGAGCAGATTTTGTTGATCCTTGGGATGGGGGCATTGATGAAGGTGTTGAGCGGCTTCCCATATATTTCCCGCCTCCTCATCATCCAGTTACAGTAGGGGGAGGTGGGGAGGATGCTGAGGGAGTGAGTTATCCACATGGTGCTTCTGGAATATTCTGTTCTTCTCGGCACACGACTGGCCGCTGCTCCAGGGCCAGGCTGGCGGCCAGCAGGACGAGGGTCAGCAGGAGCGTGGGGCGGGGTCCCCTCATGGCCATGGCTGAGTCTGTCGCTGTATCGACCTGCAGTGGGCAGAGGGGGCTGGCTGGAGAGAGCGTGGGGCAGGGATCTGCCTCCTCCGTGGAACCTCCTGGGTGCAGTCCCCTAACTTTCCACCCCATTCTGTCCCCTGAGCCCCTCCCACCGTCCCATCCCCACTGTGCTGGGGAGCTTCCCAGAACCTGGCACACCCGGGGCTCCTTTGTGCCAGCTGCTGCTCTGACCCCCAAGATCAGGGACCCTCCCTATCCTCCGTTCCCCTCCCAGAGCCGTGTCAGGATGCAGGTGTCCAGAGTCTCAGTCTATGACCGAGATGGGCCCCCCTTGTGCCAGGTGCAGGACACACCCCAGCTAAGATCATCCCCTTCCTCCTCTAACCCGCGGTTCCCCGCGCAGAGATGGGGAGAGAACCCAGGCGTCCTGGCTCCCAGCCCCCTGCTCTAACCACTAGGGCAGTGATACTCAGACCGGAGTGGCTCGGGACTCAAACCAGAAATCAGGGCTACCCAAAAGACCCAATATCATGTGAGTTCATCGCTTCATTTACTGTACGTCTATTCCCATTGAACCAGTGCGACGGGGAAATATTTTGTTGGTATATATGTACCTCTCCATTATTCTCACAGCAAATAAATGAATAGCTTTGTGCAATTGGATGGCTTAATTGGTTGATAACAGAGTAAAAGCATCTGGATTGGTTAATTACATAATTAGTTAATAATTAAACCACACACTGGCTTAATAGCATGGGCGGCAAAGAGCTGCAAGCGACACATTAAAGAGCCACTCACGTGCTGCAGTCTGAGTATCTTTGTGTTACACTGTGCGGCCTCCCAGACACAAGCCCGGCCGTCGCCGCCCCATACGGCCCTCTTCTCTGCCCCCTCCCAGCTGCTGGGATCTCCCGCAACTCACCCGAGTCCTTCTTTCCTCACTGGTGTCGGAGCGATGGATCCCGGCCTCTGCTGAGCCTCTCCTCGCCCTGATCCTCCTTCCCATCTTGCAGCGTGTTATATAGAGCCCTGCCGGAGGCGGAGGCAGAGGAGTGGGAGGAGAAATCCAGTAAACTATTGGGTAAGGATGATTTCCCCATATGGGCAATTAAAAAGCAGTGGCCCAGCAGGCCGGGCAGGGGTGGGGAACACCCAGCATCTGTCCTGCCAGAGACGTGGGCTCTGCAGAAACATCTAAGGGTGTCCACCCAGCAAGTGATGCTGTGATTGCAGCGCTGTAGGTGTAGCCAGGTCAGACTGAATAATACCAGCCAGCACAGACCTCGCAGTGGGGTAGCTGCTCCGGTACCAGCCTGCCGGGAATCCTGGGCTCCTGCTGTGGTTGCCAGCCTGTGCTGCAGTCCAGGCCACCGCTTCCCCACCGCTGTTGTTAGCCGTACTAGCTGGATGAAAGCTGGCGTAGGAACGTCCACCCGTGCTGCAGTCACCCCTTCGTTACCTGTGTAGCCGCACCCTGCATCCTGATCCATGGCACCTTCTTAATCCAGTCCTAGGATGGAGACTCACAACTCTGTCGGTGCCCTGCATCCTGACCCCCAACCCACGGCCAGCCCAGCCCTGGGCTCTGTTGTGATAATGTAGAGAGTCCGTGGTGTTAGGATGATGCTGTCACTGTTCAAAATGCAGCAGTGTTGAACCACTCTTCCTCAGCCTTTCAAGGAGCAAGCGCCTCCTAACTTCTGATCATTTGAATTATTTCAAAAGATCCGGACCCTGCCGCCGCCGGGTCCTGCAGCCCCCTTCACTGGGGTTTTTGGCAGCCCAGCGATAACGGAGCCCGCCTACCCCCTGCCCGTGTCTCGCGTACCCCTGGGTGAGAAGCTATGTAGTAAGCAAGGTTGAGGGTTTTGTACCCAGAGCCGTGGGCAGCTCAGTGCTCCGGCAAATGCCTCGTTAACAATCCTTGCAGCTTTTTATTAAAGAAGGAAAAACCGCTCAAACCCTTGGGCGCCATAAAAACCGGGCATCGTAATCACCTGGGTGAGGTGAAAGGGGAAGTTAGAGCACACAAAGCCCTTGGGCAGCCCTGCTGTCGGTACAGGCGGAGAGGCCATTAGCCGGCTTGTGCTGAATCCAACTCTCCCAGCCCAGTTGAAATGACCTCAAGCAGGCTTCAGCTCCCCAGGCTCGCTCGGGGCTCTGCGCCCTCAGAGACAGAACCGCCGCTGTCCGTAGAACGGCACGACAAGGGGCGATGGCACCTCCGTGATGTGTGATTCTTTCCCTGCAGCATGAGAGTGATTCCCTGAGGAAGGGAGAGCTGCCGCTGGGTGTCTGCCCACCTCTGAGGGGCACAAATGTGCTCTTGGAAAGTTAATAAGGAAAGAAGGAGAAAGACGGGGAAGGACGAACTGAGATAAAAAGGGAGACTGACGAGCGAGCGATAGAAATAATTTCCTCTTGGGACCGAAGGCAGGGCTGGAGTTTTCGAGGGAACAGGTCGGGCTGGTCTTTGGTTCCCTCATTGGCTGTAGGCAGGGGAAGGAAGGTGGGCTGTGGAAAGAGACACATGGAGGAATGTAGCAAGACATTCACACGACACACACACACAGGAGACAAAGCTGGGGGCAAATAAGGCTGTAACTGGGAAAAGGAAGAGGCGCAACCACACAAAACACAAACACACCCGACCGAGATACGGAGACTCACGTGATGGAAGAGGAGATATGCAAGAGGCACCCTAGGGAGAGGCACATATCAACAAACAGACACGCAAGAAACATAACACAGGACACATAAGACTCGCATAAGCAAGAGAGTCAAACACATATAAAACACAGCCCCACCCGCAAATCCAAGTGTGAGATAAGGAAAGACGCGACTCCCAAAAGCAAGAGTTTGGGTTTTCCTATTTAAGAAACGGACCCCGC
>NW_027132099.1:0-3292 GCF_026122565.2 Emydura macquarii macquarii | reverse complement strand
TGGCATTGTCAGTTGGCTACCCTGGGCACGGGTCGTATCACAGTCATGTTAGTCTGTAGACAGCAAAAACAACGAGAGCCCTGTAGCATAAGCTTTCGTGGGCTGCAGAAATTTGTTAGTCTTTGAAGTGCTACAGGACTCTTGTTGTTTTTGCTATATACTGTCAGTTCCTCAAGTTACTTCCCCTGCCAAACATTACCGTCCTCCTCTTATTCTGACTCATTCTGAGACTCTTGGGTCTCAATTATCCAGACACCTACCGATCCAGTCCCTAGGAAAGCAAGGAAACAATTCCATTTTATCTGATGAAAAACAGATAGATCACAGTCTCCCTGCTGGTTTCACAAAATGTACAAGTTCACCAGCAGAATAAAGAGGATGCTTGAATTCAACTTTCTAGGATGTCATAACTGCAAAGGAGGGAAAAAAAACAGACTCCCAAATCCATACTTGCAGACAGTAGTATCTCAGTTCCACTTTAAAATGATTCCATCCTCCTCTGCTACTAGCAGATCTCTGCAGTCATTTCAACAGTACCCTCAAGATAAATACATTGAAAATCAAAATTAATATTAGTTGTGAAACATCTGTGGGTCTCAGCTTTTATGTGGTTTTAAAGTATACTAGGCCAAGAAGAATATCAGAAGAGCATAAGAATGGCCATATTGGGTCAGACCAATGGTCCATCTAGCCTAATATCCTATCTTCCAACAGTGGCCAATGCCAGATGTTACAGAGGGAATGAAAGGGACAGAGCAATTATTGAGTGATCCATCCCATCATCTAATCCCAGCATCTGGCAGGCAGAGGCTCAAATCATTCCCACTGATTTCATTTGGAGAAATGGTGTGTGTGTGTATGCACATATTTTATTTGCATTTTTAACAGGATTTTGATAAATATTTTTAAATTAATCTGCTTTTGTTTACTTTATGTTCAGATAGCATATAATGGATTTGACAAATGAAGATCTGCCTTGTCCACTTCTGCCTGAGTACATGATCTCTGTCTTTTAACTGATTTGCAGACTGACAGACAGGAGATCTGGTTGTGAAAAGGAGTTTGTAGCCTAATGCTGAAAATTTATAGTTGAATATTTCACTGATCATGTGAGCAGAAAAATACCTTAATGGGCTTATTCAGTGTGTTTTAATGTTCTCTTCACTTAAACATGCCCTCCCCTAAACCCCCCGCTTAATTAAGTTGCAGTTTTTAAGATGTAATCTCTAGGTCTGTTGATTCTTCCAAGGAAACATCAGTTCCTAGAGAGTTAGATTTTGGCACCTACACCAATTTCCAGATGTACTTTATCTTCTGAGCCACTTCCTATACTTTCAATCGTATACTTGGAAAGCCCCAACCTCTGTCTGGTTACTTTAGTTGCAGAAATCAAAACATGGTCAGTTCTGTTTCACTCATGATCAGTGACTGAAGAGTAATTTAAATACATCGTCATTCCAGAAATCTGGCGAACAAAAAAAAACCAAACAAACCCAAAAGCCAATCTGAACAATCTAACCATGACAGTCAAGTTAGTCTTTATTACTTTAGTGAAACAATTTTCCAGTCAAGACATTGCTTCATGGATCCTGACAGTTTCATTTTTTGTTCTGAATCCTTGGCCAATTGATATTCTTTCACATTTCAGGATGTCAGATTTAAAGTGAATTTACAGATGTCCCCAAATGCCCCATGTGATATTCAGTCTATTAAAAAGCAAGTAGACAAAAAGTATCAATAGCTGACATTGATTGTAAACACTCAGACATTTCTTCTTAAGTTTAGCAACTCTTACAGATAAAATTAAAATATCTGTGTAACCTTAAAGGTCATCTTCAGTGGCTTTTAACTTTTTCAATTATTTGCCTTTCTGGCTGAAATTTGGTAGTGTTCTCTCAAACCTGAATTCTGTTGAAATATTTGAACCAAAATGGTTCAGCTATTTTGAAGCTTTAAGAGTGAAAAAAGTTTGCACTTCTCATTAAAGGAGCTCTAGCATATAAATACCAGATAAGAACTCGGAATTTTGCAGGGATATAGCTTTTGTATTACAAACATGTTTTTTAATAGTTTAATGAGAACTGGTTGTGCTTTGTGAAAGCTAAGGGTTTGGAAACATTTGTGCACTGAGTTGTGATGCAACCTAACTCTGTCAGTGTATCTGCACAATTGTATTCAGTTTAGGAAAGTTCATAGGCGGTGTAATGCTTTTTTCTATGATTAGTGAAAGTGCATAGGGAAGACAGAGCACTACAGGAATATTGCCTTCTTCCATATTGTGGTGTTCATGGAATCAGAGAGGTTTCTGTTTCATGGGATTGTACATACTGTACAATACAGAGCATTCTTCTGCTGTTTAGCAAATACGGAATGTGGTGGAATTTCTCTTGTCTTTTACTTTTTAAAAGCCATAAGGAATTCAATATAAACTATTTAAAGAACATTAAAGATTCAAAGCAAAGAATTCAGTCAAAGCTTGGCTGAGCCTCACAAAAACCTCTAAGACACCATTCAGGAGGACAACTGCAATTTTTTGACGTTTAGGTGCTTGAGACTGATTTTTCGAATGTCACACAAGTTTCTCACTCAAAATTATAAATTATAGAGCATCATTAAACGTACAAGTATTTGATTTGCAACATAAATATTGTGGTATATCCTGCTCAGTGCTACAACTGAAAATTAGGAGGGGTTGCATTTTATTATGCAGACAGTAAGACTCCCATCCTAGATTTTTCACTCTCCATTATTCATCCACATAAAGCCAGAGAGGCAGCCTGCAAATACTGAATGAATGGTTGCATTAGAATGTAGACTGTCCAGTTCCCTTCACCTGATGGCATATTATGGAGATGACAAAAGTGGTGGCATACTACTGAGAGAAAATCACATCCCTTAAGTCCTTCAAGAGATGCAATCAAAATAAAATATATATATTTTATCAGCTTGTTCTTTTAATCTGACTACACTGCCAAAAGTTAGATAAAATAAAACATTTAGTTTTAATTCCCACATACTATATGTATATTAAAGTTTATTTCTATGTATATATTAGAAGTAGTGATTTGACTCAAAAGCTAATGTGTTTATATTTTACCAGCAATAACATGTATTATTATTAGAAGCAGTACATATCTATGCCATGGTAATTGCCCAGTGTTTTAGTATATCTTTTGCCTTTTTGGAATTAGAGGATTCATGTATGACTAATTTAGAGATAGGAAAGAAAGGCTTTGAATTACATCTGACAAGAAGCATATTTGTAGGTATCTACAGTTCAGTAAATAAAACA
>NW_027132098.1:0-33507 GCF_026122565.2 Emydura macquarii macquarii | reverse complement strand
CCGAAAACGTGGCCAAAACTACAACCCCAAAACACAATCCCTGTTCAGTTCTCTTGTCTGTGCCTTATTCTTGGTTCGTTTTATTTAAAAAAAAAAAAAAAGGGGGGGGGTGCGAAGGGGTATCTCAGAGAGTCCCAGACCAAGGTGTGTGCCAGAGGTGGTAAGTATAAAAGGTACTCACCTCTGTCCTTGGTCGTGGGAAGCACTCCGAGGATCCCAGTCACATCCTGCTCGCTGCGCCAAATTGTAAAGCACGAAGGATTCTTTCTCCAAGAATCAGGCAGCACAGACAATACTGAAGAGGTTTATTCACAATACCGGGAAGTCTGATAAATCAGCTTCAACTTCATGGTGTTACATGATCAATTATATACGCTTTCTTATCGATTACATAGTATGTTTTAAATTCTTTATCTATTCACTTACAAATACGGACACTGTCCCATCCCGAGAGAACAACAGTGATAATGGTCGTTACATACATGAAGAGACACTTTAATCACTCTACTTACATCAAGGATGCCAGGGCTACGTCTCAGGGTGGGAGTAAGGTGGAGGAAGTGGGGGAGGTCCTTACAGATAAATGGCAGATGAGACAGAAATTCTAAAAGCAAATGTGCTGTTCTCATTGGAATAGAAGCAGTAAGAGGACATTTGGCTTCCTGAGCCATCGGGTGTTTACACCAGCCGTTGTCCTTGAGACTCAGGTATGCTCGTTAGCCCTTTACATGAGTTTGGACCTACAGCTTGTTAGCTGAAAACAACCTCAAGCCTTACAATACACTAAGTCAAGCACAAGGGCTAGAACTGCATAAGGAGGAGCTGTAACTACAGAGGAAGGATTGTCCAGTGGTCATGGCGTGAACCTGAGACTGGTGACCCAGGTTATATTCTCTGTTTTGCGGGATTTTCTTTGTGGCCTCAGGCAAGTCACTTCATTTCTCTGGGCCTCAACCCCCATCTGTGAAAAGGGGTGAGAATGTTTCCCTATTTCACACGGCTGCTGTGAGGATAAATACACTGAAGATGTGTGTATCACTCAGCTCTTGTGATCCTGGAGGCCATAAAAGAACCTATTGTAGCTAGAGGGGAAACGCACACCCAGAGCTACCTCCCCTGCTGCACTCGGTTTGGGTCCAATCCGTTGCTCAAGTTACCCATCAGCAGCACCTCTCAAGCCCGGTATGTCACAAAGGGCAGCGCCCCTGAGAAGGGAAACCAGACCCCTGCCCCCGTCCCAACACAACACAACACAACACAACACAGCCATCTAGGGAAATGGACCAAACAAAACAAGGACAAATATTTTTCCTTAGGTTAAAACTACCTAGTAGAAAAGTTCATTACAAACAGAAACCGTCCCTGCTTAATTGGCGTCCTTCAGTTCCTGGGGAAAGTCTCCCTCATTGACATGGGTGTGAGAGGAGGACCAGGTTTGTGTGTGTGGCGGGTGGGGGGCAGGTTTGATGGTGAATGGCAGGAAGTTCAACAAAAACAAACTTCCCCACAATATTTTTTCTCAAATCCGTTTGAAATATCTCAGATTGTCCTAAATCCTGTGATGTTGGTCACACCCCCGGTGAGTGCCCAAGTCCATCCCTGGCACAGGCTGGTGGGCAGTGCTGGGGGGGGGGAATACGAAGTACAGGATGGTGATTTGAGTGGGACCAGGCTGAGAGAGTCCCGGCTGGGCTGGGTCAGTTCTCTGTGGGGCCTGGATGGCTGGACTGCTCCCAGCGCACCAGCAGGTTGGCTCGGCTCAGCTCAGCTCTGGGACATGGCATGCTGGGGGCAGGGCGCAGACACACAGAGCTCAGACTGACGTGGCGCTGAGGAGAAGGGGTGTTAATGGGCCTTGAATGGTCCTGCTGCAGAAGTGGGAGAGGCTGGAAAGTTTGTCTCTCCCCAACAGAAGTTTTCCAATAAAAGAAAGGACCCTGCCCCACCTGGTCTGTTTATTAACTCTATTCAGTCTATTCAGTCTATTCTATGCAGTCAGGGCTTCCCTGCTGTTTCAAGTCTTGTTCAGGTGATGTCAGACTGTTACATGGACCTGTGAAACCATCGCACTGGGATTGTCTTGGTCTGACCCCATCAATGCGCTGCCCACTTGTAAAGGAGCAGCAAGAACCTGGAGGGTTTGATTCAGGGATTCAGGAACCTGCGGTGATGACTTGGCCCAGGACAGCCCCGTGTCTGCACGGACCATCCGAGCTGGGAATCTACTAACACTGTTTGATCCTGGTTAGACTCTGATCTGAGAACAGAGATGGGCTGGGCTTTCACCTTCAGACCTTACAGCAATAAAGACACAGGCTTCACCATAAACCTCAGTTTAGCAGTACAAAGGTTGCTTATTCTGAAGTAATTAAAAGGGGAGTTTCCATTTGGAGAATGAGATGAAAAATATAATGAATATTATGACAGTATTTAGCAGTTCTCGCCTTCAGCCAGATTGAGGCACTTGGAAACCTGAGTCTGCTGCCATGAACACTAGCACCCTAGGAGGGCTTCTTGGAGAGAGGAGCCTTATCCCCAAAGTGTAACGAGGATGAGATAGGGACTGAAATCACCACGTCATTCCAGTTACTTCTCTACTTTCGCTTCCTATCTTTGTGCAGGAATCGAGAAAGACACATTTCTCTTCAGTGTCCGACAAAGAAAAAGACAGTTTTGGCAGAAATATGGAAGGAAAGACTGGGATTCAGCTCTTTGCCTCTGTAATTTTTTATTAAGAATTAATTTTGCAGCCTCATAACGGAAATAGTCACTGACAATGTAAACTAACTAGAAGAGAACGGATGAGGATTTTAGAAAACCTGAGATCTCAAAACTTTCCAGGATTCATCAGGAAGGTGAGCTTCTGTCACTTGAATACTATCTCCATTGTTCTTTTATAACTCCTACTAGACATTTATTCCTTGCAGGATCTTTCTCTCTCTTCTCTGTTATTTTATAGCTCTGGTTATGGGACTGAATCATTTAACCTGTGATATGCTGAAAGAAAAGAAATGGGTAAAAGAAAATCAAGACTCTCTTTCTCTCTTTCACATATATGCACACACACACACACACACCTAGTCTTTTTCATTCCTCAAAACTTTTTCTCCTTTGATGAAATTATTACCAACTTTTACACTGACTTGAATTTATTTTAATGTGGATTTCGCAGGGATGGGACAAAATCAGACTCATAAAGGAAAAACATTTTCAACTTTATCGAATGGCTTTTCTACCTCCATAATATGAAAGAGTTCACTGAACAATGTATTTATTTCTTTTTTATTTAATGTGGCCTCTATAATGTTTGTCTTTAATGATATAATGTTAATCAGAGTTATGCTCACTATCCTACGTTTTTTCTGCCTTCTTCCTGTTGTCTAGATCAAGTTACAGTGAAGATGAAGGTTCTCTCATTCTGCCACAACTCCAGAGCCAGCTCCCCTCTCCCTGGTTTTATTATTTTCTTCCTTACTTTTTATGTTCACAAGATGGAATCAGGTAGGAAGCCGCAATGTGTCTGCTGTTTCTTAGAGGATTTATTTAGGCCCCTGAAGTGTCGTAACAACATGCTTAACTCAAAGTCAATTGAACTTTTCACAGTGTGTAAACTTAAACACACAGCAAGATCAGCAACTTCATTAT
Source organism: Emydura macquarii macquarii (assembly GCF_026122565.2). Taxonomy (NCBI): domain Eukaryota; kingdom Metazoa; phylum Chordata; order Testudines; family Chelidae; genus Emydura; species Emydura macquarii. The sequence continues at coordinate 29,862 of NW_027132098.1, read as the reverse complement.
TCAATTTTTGCTCTGATTGTGTTGCTGCTGGGTTCTTTTATTTGCTCCTCGGACAGTGTACAGGGCTGTTTCTTCACACAAGTATTTTTCAAAGATTGTCAAGGATGCCCAAAGCATTGGATGGATACTTATTCATGAGTTTAATAACAATAATGAAAAAATTAATTTAGTGGGTATCAGATGTTAAAAAGATCAGAGCCATAGTCTGAGACGCACATGTGCACAAAAACGTAAGAAGCAGAATATATTGATGTCATGTGACTTTTTATTGGGCCTGTTAATTAATATATTTTTGTTAGGTGTAGTGTGCTTCTTATTATTAGGTATTAGTGCACGTTGGTCCTATAACATGCATTATATATATATATGTAAAGTGTTGGGAAGTTAACTGTATTATATTTTTCCCACAAATTTGTTCACCAATATCAAATATCCCAGAATACATTGTATAGCTGAAGTTAGCGTTCAGAATAGAAAAAAGAAGCTTTTCAAAGCCAAGACATTAATGGTGTGTGCTTGCAATGGCTGGGATGTACCTCTACACCCCCCTGATTGTGAATGAGCTGTCGAAAACAGAGAGGAATGTACAGAACAAGTAACAACACGTTCACTGATGGGTTGGCTCTTAGGTGATGTATAAAGAGATTTTTCACTTGTAAACTGCCATGATATAAATATAAGTGGTTTTGGGGGTGTATTTTTGAAGCACACCTTCTGTGTTAGGTGAGCTCACTGCCAGATAAGACTTGCTTCCCAGAAAGACGGTGTGTATTTTTCCTTTTCGTAGTGAACTGTTTTGTCTTTAGGCAACACATTTGGTTAAGTTTGGTTATTTGGTCTCTTGACCATATGACGTATTGAACCTTAATAGTCCAACAATTGGCTGTAGCACTAGGGCTCTGTCTCAGGAGCACCTTGTTAAAAAAACACCAAATATGACCCGCACCAGCCCCAGTGAGGCCCAGTGAATGTCATGGCAATGTCAGGAAGCATGTCAATTTGAGAGCACTTAGGAAAACAGGCTGTTGAATAGGAAGTCTCAAACATACACCGAGTACGTCCATTCCCAGTTCTCTGCCTCAGTTTTTCTGATGTGTGACTGTGCCATGGACTGACGCACCCCTCTTCAGCTTCCCCACCCCGTGTCAGCACCACCTGCCTGTGCCATGCACTGAACCTACCTATTCCCAGCTCCCCACTCACTCCAGTGCTCTGTGCCTCTGCCATGCGCCAAGCCTGTCTGTTATCAGCTCCACGCCCCCTCTCAGTGCTGTGTGTCTGGGCCATGCACTGCGGCTGAGTGTTCTTATAGCACAGCCCCACCCCCACTGCACATGAGCACTGCTCTCCCTGAAACATTCAGGCTGAAATTTTCCATGCCGGTGTCTGTCTCTGCCTGAACTTTTTGGAAAGTTTGTATCAAATGGAATCTGTTGGATGTGTCCTTCCTATCCAATTCCCACCACTTCTGAGCTAGTATTGTTGTTGTTTTTGTCCTGGTGCATTTTCCAGCAAAGTTCACAGTGATTGGATCCCCTGAACCTGTCACTGCCACCCTGGGTCAGGACACTGTGTTACCCTGTCACCTGTCCCCCAGGATGAGCGCTGCAAACATGGAGGTGAGATGGTTCCGGTTTGAGTTTTTATCCTTTGTGCACCTGTATCGTGATGGGGTGGATCAGGATGAAGGGCAAATGCCAGAGTATCGGGGAAGGACAGAGCTTTCGAAAGCTGGACTCACAGATGGAAATGTTCCCTTGAGGATTCTCAGTATCAGACTCTCTGATGAAGGACAATATCGCTGTTTTGTTCAAGATGATACATTTTATGAAGAAACCATATTAGAACTGCGGGTAGCAGGTCAGTGGTTTGTGACAGTTTTATCTTTGCATGGTCTGCAGGCTTTATTCTTTCCTATTGCAACACCGTGACTCCCTGCTTGTGAAATATTTTACAATAACAGAGTGTATCTAAATTTCAGCAAACAGCCACTTTCATACTAGGGAAAATATGGTGACAACTTTCCCGACATGTTATTAAAAAGATTTTGAGGATGGCTGAGGCACTTTCTTGCCCAATCTTGATTGATTCCAAAAGGGGTCTTTAGTTAAGGGGGAAAGGAACTGTGGACAAATGTAGCCTTCCATTTGGTTCACTACTGGTTGTTACTTAGGGTTTTAGTTAAAATCAGATGCAGCCTTCTTATTTGACAAAACTGTATAATTGTGATGGGGTGGTGGTGGGGAGTTATGTATTTACCACGCCTGGACAAGATGGATCTTTCTCCCTTGCTGCTTTGACACTGTAACCATGAAGCCAAGTAGATTTTTTATAATAAATATATCTATCCAATGCACTTACTATCAGATTTTACAGAAGTTCATATCCCATTTGGGTATCTAAATGAAGGGGTCATATCTCCAAAGGTGCTGAGCACTCAGTTGATACTGTGTTGAGAGGACAATATTTCCCACTGACAGTGCTATTATCTTAAATATTTCTTCACATATTTTTGTTTCCATGAGCACTGGCATTTCAGAGATTGCAGTATCTATTTATCCCTTTTAGTGACTACCCACATGAATTAGTGTGAGTAAGAGAACCACAAACTATCCCTCCTCCCTTATGCCTTATAAATTAACTCATGGAATTAACACCTTTATGTATTTCCCCCTTAGGACTAGGCTCTGCTCCTCTCATCTCCTTGGAGGGTCACCAGGATGGAGGGATCTGGGTGGTTTGTCGATCAGCTGGGTGGTACCCAGAGCCTGAGGTGCTGTGGAAACATCTCAATGGGCGACATTTACCATCACTCTCTGAAACAAAATCCCGAGGGGATAACAACCTGTTTGACACAGAAACTGCTATCGTTATAAAAGAATACTCAAACCAAAACTTGTCCTGTTGCATCAGAAACACCGTTCTCAATCAAGACAAGGAATCAGCAGTTTATATAGCAGGTGAGTTACCATTCAAATCCCACCCTGAACTCACCATCGCTAGAAATAACACATGACATAGGAAGAAAAGAACTGAGACATCTGTGCTGGGTATTTCATAATCCACCTACAAACAAAGAAGATGGGAGGCTGGTATCTTTACGGGGTCACAGTTTAGGCAGCCTGATTCCCTTAATTGTGAGTATTAAGACTATGAATGTTTTGGATTTCATGTAAATTTAATATTAAGCCTGACTTTCCTGATATTCTAGTGCATGTGCACACGCGCGCACACACACACAAAAACATCCACCATTTTTAGAAGAAACTTTCACTCAATGCACTGACACAAGATGTTCCTGCAACCTTAAATTTTGAATATGGTAAATTTTGTACTGTGGCTTGTTTGAGATCTTGTTGCTGCACCAATTTATTCTTCATTAATTGTGTGAAATGTCACCTAAATCATATGATGATGTTGTTTCTACTGACTTTCAATGGGACTTGTGCTCCTTAAGACACTTCTGGTCCAGATCCACAAAGGGACTCAATTTAACGTGGTCTACACACAAAAGTTGCACTTATTAACTATTAAGTTAGTCAATGCCACTTGCTTGGGTGAACACTCATACAAGTTTCAGTGTGCACTGTATAGATTTATCTTCAGTCAATTCCTTACCGACTTCAGCTAAATGAAGGCAGGGCACTGTTAAGCTAATTTATTATTTAACGTTGTTAGGCTTAAGACAATTTCTAGTCATAGTAATCTTAAGATCTATAAAAGCCACACAACTGCCTTTTGTATTTTTGTCTGTTTACCACCTATCCGTGAAGACTCCCCCCCCCTTTCCCCTTTCATCCTACACCCCCCACCGAGTATAACCCTAGTAGTTTGAATGTGTTCACAAGTATATAGATATAGAATTTAAAACATACTATGGAACTGTGGAATCAGGAAAATATTGATAGGATGCCCTAGGTCAAATGCCTGCCAGGGGTCCTAGACTTCCTGGCACCAGGAGCCGCCCGAATATGGGACATCTGGGAATGGTGTTTACCTATCCTAAAGTCATAAGTCATATAGACTCTGGGAACGGTATTTGCCCTTCCTGGGGCCATAAATCGTGCAGCATCTGGGAATAATACCTATAACAACAATCACTATGTAAGTGTGATCCTATATAAGTCTGTTGTATCTGATAGCAAAATGAAGCACCAGTAGCCAGCACAAAGCTGTACTGCTTGGGCTTCCCCATAGCTATGTTTATTTGTGTGTATCAATAAAACCTCTTCAGAATTGTCTGTGCTACCTGATTCTTGGGGAAAAATCCTTCGTGCTTTACAACGTTTTGTGCAGTAAAATTTCTATAAATTGTTGGAACCCACAGAGGTTGTCAACTCTTGAACCAATTTTAAAAATGACTCCATAAGAGGGTGGCCCCAGTTTCACTAGATCAGAGCACTAACCATGTGCAGAAAAGGCCTGAGGCACATTTGAAAAGTCCATCCGGGTTATTTCCATCATGGGGTCTTTAACCCATGATCTGAGGACTTCAATAACTCAGTCATAGGCTAGGGCTCTTTTACAGGAGAGGGTGGATGAGGTTCTGTGGTCTGCGTTTTGCAGGAGTCAGAGCAGATGATCACATTGGTCCCTTCTGACCTTAAAGTCTATGAGTCTGTGACTGAATCACTGTGAAAACAAGTCCAGCCAATCAAAATTAGACAGTTTGCTGCACAAATATCTTTAGGAATTGTGATTATGATTTCTCCAAATATTTGAGGGTAATGGCAGTTTTTTCAAAAATATTCTAAATAATCTGACAATTTCTGAATGTTTCTGAACACTAAGGGATAAAATATTTGGTGTAACTCTTTTGAACTCAATGAGGTTTTGAGAACAGATAATTAGGCCCTGAAGTCTACAGCCTTTTGAATAGAAATGAATCAAACCAGAGCTCTTTTTTCAAGGATAAATCAGTGCTAAAGCTGTGTTGGTTGGAGCCATTTTTAAGATCAGTTTCTGGTCGCTTGTGTAGTACACACATGGCCATTCTTTCACTCTTGTCTTGCACAAATCCTGCTGGGCACTGTCTATGTATTTGTATGAAATAAAAACATTTGCCTTTAGTCACTGCTTCAAAACTAAGGAAAGTCCTGGGTGTTTGTTTTTCAGATCCCTTTTTCCCGAGGGTGAATCCCTGGATGGTAGCTCTGAGTGTGATCCTGATGGTTTCGTTTGGTTTCATTGGCCTCACTGTTTATCTCTTTAAAACTAAAGGTAACTCTATCAGAGGGAGAAATACACTGGACATAAAGGTTTTATATTAATAAATGAATAAGGGCAATTTAGGAATTGAACATCAAATGAATGTGTGACCTGCTGATTTTATCCTAAAAAAGAAGAAGAATATATTTATATTTATTGATAGAGGGTGGGGGCGGCAGAAGTGTGCGGGCAGAGAGAATAGAACGTGAACCAGACAATCAGATCATAGCAGAGACAACTGTGTTCTCCTTTGTCCTCTATCTCCCCCTCTTTCCCAGTTCTCAGGGGGTTACAGCTGTCTGTCTCTGGTCCCACTTGAGACAAGGTTCTGCAAAGCCTAGGATCCCATATGGGTATTTCAAATCTCTTTTTTGCTAATGAAGTGTAGTGCACCTTGACATTACAGTGATGGGCCCTATAGAAACGCCCTGTGGTAAATCAGTGAATGACACATTTGTTCTTCAGTCAGGGGGGAAATAAATCATATCAACTTTTACATAACTCAGACATCCCTGTCCATGCCTCGGTTCACTTAATCCATAAAGAATATCTGCCCAATTTCCAAATAAATGGGACATGTCCCTCTATGCTCCTAATGAATTTTGTTACTATAGCATGTCGTGTTTTAACTCTCATGACGCCCGAGATGAAAATCATTTGTTTATTTCTATATTTTTAAGGGAAACTCACTGAAGAAGTTGGTAAGTTTCAGTTTTCCATTTTCCACAAATGCAATTTTTGATGATAGCTACACATTTGTATATAGGCTTGGTTGTTTCTTTTTTTTATTTTTATTTTTGTGTGTGTGTCGGGGTGGGCGGGGGGAAGAGGTTGGTGTGTGTGTGATCGGCTGAACCTTTTAGGGTCTGTTTGGGTGTTTCCAGAGACCCTTTCCCCTAAAGTCCTTCTAATAAGGGCATGAGCTCAGCAGAGGCCCATGTCTCAGGGGTGTGAATTTTTCACACACCTGAGAGAAGTGGCTATGCCAAGTTTTCAGTGCAGACGATACCTCAATCTCAGAGTTTTTCACAAGAATCTACAGAGGTCTGGCTTGTTAATGAAGGTGTGCTGCAGTGGGAATTCTCTGTAATATGTTTATGGAGCATATGTGTGCCTCAGTTTATCCTATATGCGGCATTGTTACCCAGTAGGGGGGAAAGGACTGTTTGCTTTCAGAGCAGGGTAGGAGACATAAGTACAGGTGCTGCCTAGCTGTCTGGGCCTTGGTCCCTATATTAATAGAGCATCTGAGAAGACCATGGCAACTCCAGTCACCTGAACATTGGCACCCAGCAACCAAGGACCCAGAGGCAGATGGATTTCCTCAGCTCCAAGCAGGGAAGTTGAGCAACATCCCCCAGCTGAAGTAGCAAAGGACTGGAGAGGTGTGAGGTGGGGGATAGGTGGTGGCTGCTGGAAGAAGTCGGGGCTCTCACCTGGGGTCTGACCAAGGGAGTCAGACAGACAGAGAGACAAACAGACCTAGGACAGTGGGGTTCTCGGTGACAACCTGAGGGCTTCCTAGGCAGCTGTGTCCAAGTAACTAATACACCCGACTGTTCTGACAGCGCTCTTTGAGTGTCACTGCGAACGCTCGGTGAGGTGTGTTTATCCCTGAAGAGTGTGCCGAGGGAGTCTGGACAGCTGGACCCCAGGACAGGGTTTGTCTTCAACCACTCCCTGCTGCAGTCAGCTTGGACCTGGTCTGAAGGGCCCTTTTGAGTAGCAAACGTTCAAAAGTTGTGTTCCTACCAGCTGCTCTGATGCAAGAATCACCTACCTCTGAGTTCCAGCAGCCTTCCTCCTGCCTGCCACCCCCTTCCTGTGACAAACTCTCCCTTTCAAGATCATGTCCTCCAAGTGGAGCAGGCCCTGCAGTAATGCCTGGTTAATAGCACTTGAGCCCAGAGGAGTTTTTGTCTTTTCCCGTCTGTGATGGGGTGTGGCCCTTGACAGAGTCTAGTTTTATAAAATTTGGAGTAAGTCTAAATTAGATACACTTCACAGCACAATGTTATTTGGGGTGTGGGAAGAAGCGATAGAAAAGAAGTTGAATAGAAATAATCCCCCTGCCTTAACATTTGTATTGATGATAAAGAGAAACAACACAGAAGGGAAGGAAAACTCATACACTTTGATATGTATTTCTTTTTATTCTGTAGGGAAACGAGATCTAGAAATTGGTAAGTGTCATTGTCCTTCCTCTGACAAGAAGATTTTGTACCAAATTGGATCCTCACGTGGGAGTGTAAATGAGTGTCGCTGGGTTAGGTGACCTAGTGGTTCGTACACTTAGTGCCCCCTCCCAGTGGGCAGGTCTTGCCATCCAGGTCCTCTTTTAATCAGAGGAGCAGGGAGTCACACAGTGGTAGGGGAGTCCAGGCCCGTCCACTCCACCTGGCTCTGACCCAAGAGGAGGGTCAACAATGTCTGGTCCCCAAAGTGGTCCTCTGAGTCGCCCTCACTGCATCACTTCCTACCTCTGCTGTTCTCCTCCAGCTTCCAGTCCAAGATAAGGTGAAAAGGAAAAGAAAAGGCAATCAAAGCATCAGCCCCAACCAGGCTAAGCATACAGTCAGTCCCTTGGGGAGACTTCTCTGGCAGCCTTGTTGGAAGGCTTCTCTGACCACTGTCGGAAGACAGGATCCTGGGTTAGATGGATCAATGGTCTGACCCAATATGGCCGTTCTTATGTTCTTGTCAGGACCCTTCAGGGTAGGTCTGTCCTCCTCAGCCTCTCCCTTCTGAGCTGGATTACTCCCTTTTCACCCCTTTCTCCAGTTGGAGCATGATCTGCAGGGCTGGAGGGTCAGGGATACCTGGCCCCAGTACTGTCCTTTCACCCTTCAGGCCAAGGGTAGGTTTGTATACTGTCCCCTCACACACTCTTCCCTCAGACTTTGGGCTGTCGTGTCCTGGGGCCAGTTCGTGTCCCCTCCATCCTGTGATAAGAAGTCAGCATATTTGTTTTCTGTGCCTGAATGATGTGCCAGCTGAAAGCTACATGGCTGCATTGGGAGATACCGCTGCATGTTACCTGGTTATGGTGTGTAATTGAGTTTAGCCAGTGGAGTGGGGCATGGTCAGTTACTAGGTGGAAGGGGTGTCCCCACAGATAATTGCTTAGGGCATCAACGGCTCATTTCACTTCCAGGGCCTCCTTCCTGTTGATCAATTAGGCTACCTGCTGTGGGAACAACTTCCTGCTGAAATAGAGAACAAGGTGTTCTCCTCCTCCAAATTCTTGAATCTGATATGAGACACATGTCTTTGGAGAATAAAGGACTTTTAGAAGTCTGATTGGAATTCTCTTGGCTGCTGGGACAATGGGTCTTTTAGTGCCCTAAATGCCTTGTCACGGTTTTTAGTCCAATGGACCTTTTCGGGTGCAGTGTCTTTAACCAGCCTGTCAAAGGGGCAGCTCTGGCAGTGAAGTTTGGGATGAACGGTGGATAGTATTCCGCTAATCCCATAAAACTGCCGCACTTGCTTCTTTGTGGAAGGGACAGGGCAGCTCACTAGGGAATGGAGTTCTTTCAAGAAAGATTGTAGCTGCGCTGTCTGCCCTTCCGCTGCACAGCATACCCTAGGTAAATGACTTCTTGGTAGGCCAGGCGGCATGGCTTAGCCATCGAAACTGCCTCTTTGAGAGCTTGTAATTCCACAGCAACATGCTTCATATGCTTGGCCCAGCTCTCACTGGGTGATGATGATGGTGATATCATCAATGTTGGTGGCTGCGTAGGATGTATGTGGCCATTCTGTCCATCAGTGGCTGGAAAGTGACAGCGGGCCTGTGAAGTCCAAAGGGCATGGATTTAAACTGCTATATTCTATCACAGGGAGTTTGTTCAATTATTGTGGAGATGTTCACTTTAACATTTAATTTTTTTTTTTTTTTTTTTTTGCATTATTAAACCTGTTTTTGTTTTTTTGCTTACTTGTTTTTTATTATTATCATTCTTTCTTTGTGGGGCGTGTTTTTTTAATGTAACTATATAAAATGTGGGGAAACACTAAACTGGATGAATTTCACACCAAAAGTAATTTGAAAAATTAATAAGCAATAGAGTCATAGAGTCCTAGAGTTTAAGACTAGAAGGGATGACCGGATCCTCTAGTCTAACCTCCTTAAGAGGAGATTGAATAGATATAATCTCTGAATCTTCATTGTCATACTGATGATAAAGAGAAATAAAACATAAGAAAAAGGAAACCCCTAACAAAAAGATATATTTATTTCTCTCCAATTTTTAGACAAACGAGATCAAGAAATAAGTAAGTGTCATTATCCTTCCTCTGACAACAATTTTTTTTTACCAATTTGGATCCTCATGTGGGAATTTGTTTAAACATGGTGGAGGTGTTTGTATTTTAATTGAACTTTTAAAATAGTTATAATATGAAACCTTTTTTTGTTTCTTTTATTGCTTTATTATTATTATTATCATTATTATTCTGGTGGAGTGTGGGGGTTTGTTTTTTAACGTAAATTTATAAAATGTGGGAATAGACGAAACTGGTTGAATTTCAGTTCACATGAAAAACTAATTTGAAAAAATTAATATGAAATAGAGTCATTGAGTCACAGAGTTTAAGACCAGACAGGATGACCGGATCCTAGACTGACCTCCTTAAGAGGAGATTGAATAGAAATAATCTCTCAATCCTTACTGTTTCATTGGTGATAGAGAGAAATAAAACATTTATCAACACTTACGAAAAATATGTATTTATTTCTCTTTAAATTTTAGACAAACGAGATCAAGAAATAAGTAAGTGGCATTATCCTTCCTCTGACAAGATACTTTTAGTACCAGTTTGGATCACCATGTGGGAGTTTGTTTAATTGTGGTGGAGGTGTTTGTTTTAAAATTGAACTTTTAAAATATTTGCAATATGAAAACTTTTATTGTTGGTTTTCTTGCTTTACTAGTAGTAATAGTAGTATTTTGGCAGATTAAGGGAGTTACATGCTTCATATGTTTGGCCTAGCTCTCACTGTAGATGATGATATCGTCTATGTAGGTGGCTGCGTAGGATGTATGTGGCCACTCTGGCCATCAGTGGCTGGAAAGTGGCAGCGGCCCCGTTAAGTCCAAAGGGCTTGGATTTAAAGTGGTATACACCATCACAGGGAGTTTGTTCAGTTGTTGTGGAGTTGTTCGCTTTTAAATTAATTTTTTTTTTTAGCATTATTAAACCTGTTTTTGTTTTTTCACTTATTTGTTTTTTATTATTATAATTCTTTCTTTGTGGGGTGTGTTTTTTTAATGTAACTATATAAAGTGTGGGGAAACACTAAACTGGATGAATTTCACGCCAAAATCTAATTTGAAAAATTAATATGAAATAGAGTCATTGAGTCACAGAGTTTAAGACCAGACATGATGACCGTATCCTCTAGACTGACCTCCTTAAAAGGAGATTGAATAGAAATCATCTCTCAATCTTTATTGTTTTATTGATGATAAAGAGAAATAAAACATTTACCAACACTTACCAAAAATATGTATTTATTTCTCTTTAAATTTTAGACAAACGAGCTCAAGAAATAAGTAAGTGGTATTATCCTTCCTCTGATAAGATACTTTTAGTACCAATTTGGATCCTCATGTGAGAGTTTGTTTAATTGTGGTGGAGGTGTTTGTTTTAAAATTGAACATTTAAAATATTTGAAATATGAAAACTTTTACTGTTGGTTTTCTTGCTTTACTACTAGTAGTAGTAGTATTGTGGCAGACTGAGGGGGTTGCTTTTTCAATGTACTGTTATAAAATGTGGTGAAAGATGAAACTGGAAGAATTTCAGTTCACAACAAAAACTTATTTGAAAAATTGGTAAGCAATAGAGTTGTAGAGTTTAAGACTAGGAGGGATGACCAGATCCTCTACTTTGACCTTCTAAAGAGGAGATTGAATAGAAATAATCTCTGTCTTTACTGTCATACTGACGATAAAGAGAAATTAAACATAAGAAAAGGAAAACACCTAACAAACAATATGTGTATTTCTGTTTAATTTTTAGGCAAAAGAGATGAAGAAATTGGTAAGTGTCAGTATCCTTCCTCTAACAATAAATTGTTTGTATCAAATTGGATCCTCATGGGGGACTTAGTTGAATTGTTGTGGAGTTGTTTGCTTTTAAATTTAACTTCTATAGTTTTTTTTGCAATATGTAACCTTTTTGTTTGTTTGTTTACTTTTTTATCATTATTATTACTTTTGGAGGAGTTATTGTAATTGTATAAAATGTGGGGGAAAAATAATTGGATAGATTTCACACCAAAAACTGATTAGAAATAGAGTCTCAGAGTTTAAGAGCAGAAGGAGTCACTGGTCCCTCTCTCATCTGACGTCCTGAAGAGGAGTTTCATTTCTCCCAGACTTCACTGTGCTATTGATGGTAAAGAGAAATAAAACATAAGGAAAGAAAAACGCCTAATAAACATATATATTTATTTCTCTTTACATTTTAGAAAAACGGGATCAAGAAATAAGTAAGTGCCTTTATCCTTCCTCTGACAAGAAATTGTTTGTACCAAACTGGATCCTCCTGGGGGACTTTGTTTAATTGTGATAGAGCTGTTCGCTTTTAAATTTATCTTTTACAATTGTGTTGTAATATGAAACTTCTTTTAGTCTGCTTACTTGCTTTTTATTACTATTTTTTTTTTGAGGGGTTAGTGTAATTTTATAAAATGTGGGGAAACAATTCACACCAAAAGTTAATTTGAGAGACTGATAAGTAACAGAGTCATAGAGTCACAGATTTTAAGACAAGAAGGGACCCAAGGACTCTCTCGTTTGACATCCTGAAGAGGAGTTTGATTTCCCTCAGATTTCTTCTCCTAATAAAGAAGAAGAATATATGTGCATTTATTGATAGAGGGTGGTGGCAGAGGTGGTTGGGAGAGAGAATAGAAAATGAACCAGACAATCAGATCATAGCAGACACAACTGTGCTCTGCTTGGTCCTCCATCTCCCCGTCTTTCCCAGTTCTCAGGGGGTTCCAGTTGTCTGTCTTTGGTTCCACCTGAGACAAGGTTCTGCAAAGCCTAGGCTCCCATATGCATACTTCAAATCTCTTTTTTGCTAATAAAGTGTAGTGCACCTTGACATTACAGTAATGGGCCCTATATAAATGCCCTGTGGTAAATCAGTAAATGGACACATTTGTTCTTCAGTCACGGGGGGAAAAAAAGTCATATTAACTTTTACATAACTCAGACATCTCTGTCCATGCCTCTGTTCACTTAATCCATAAAGAATATCTGCCCAATTTCCAAATAAATGGGACATGCCCCTCTATGCTCCCAGTGAATTTTGTTACTAGAGCATGTCGTGTTCTAACACTCATGAAGCACGAGATGAGAATAATTTGTTTATTTCTGTATTTTTAAGGGAAACTCACTGAAGAAGTTGGTAAGTTTCAATTTTGCTTTCCACAAATCCAAGTTTTGACGATAGTTACACATTTGTATATAGGCTTGGTTGTTTCTTTGTTTTATTTTTATATTTGTGTGTGTGTCGGAGTGGGCAGGGGGAAGAGGTTGGTGTGTGTGTGATCGGCTGAACTTTTTAGGGGCTGTTTGGGTGTTTCCCAAGATCCTTTCCCCTAAAGTCCTTCTAATTAGGGCATGAGCTCAGCAGAGGCCCATGTCTCAGGGGTGTGGATTTTTCACACACCTGAGAGAAGTGGCTATGCCAAGTTTTCAGTGCAGACGAGACCTCAATCTCAGAGTTTTTCACAAGAATCTACAGAGGTCTGGCTTGTTAATGAAGGTGTGCTGAATTGGGAATTTTCTGTAATATGTTTATGGAGCATATGTGTGCCTCAGTTTATCCTATATGCGGCATTGTTACCCAGTAGGGGGGAAAGTAGAGTTTGCTCTCAGAGCAGGCTAGAAGAGATAAGTACAGGTGCTGCCTGCTGTCTGGGCCTTAGTCCCTATATCGATAGAGCATCTGAGAAGACCATGGCAACTCCAGTCACCTGGACATTGGCTCCTAGCAACGAAGGACCTAGAGGGAGATGGAGATGGAGATGGATTTCCTCACCTCTGAGCAGGTGGTGAAAGATGAAACTGGAAGAATTTCAGTTCACAACAAAAACTTATTTGAAAGATTGATAAGCTATAGAGTTGTAGAGTTTAAGACTAGGAGGGATGACCAGATCTTCTAGTTTCTTTCTTTGTGGGACTTTTTTTTAAAATGTAATTATATAAAATATGGGGAGACACTAAACTGGATGATTTTCACACCAAAAGCTAATTTGAAAAATTAATGAGCAATAGAGTCAGAGTCACAGAGTTTAAGACTAGAAGGGATGATCGGATCCTCTAGTCTAACTTCCTTAAGAGGAGATAGAATAGATATAATCTCTGAATCTTCATTGTCACACCGATGATAAAGAGAAATAAAACATAAGAAAATGGAAACCCCTAACAAAAAGATATATTTATTTCTCTCCAATTTTTAGACAAACGAGATCAAGAAATAAGTAAGTGTCATTATCCTTCCTCTGACAACATATTTTTTGTACCAATTTGGATCCTCATGTGGGAATTTGTTTAAACATGGTGGAGGTGTTTGTATTTATATTGAACTTCTAAAATAGTTCCAATATGAAACCATTTTTTGTTTGTTTTCTTGCTTTATTATTATTATTATTATTATTATTATTATTAGTAGTAGTAGTAGTAGTAGTAGTATGATTATTATTCTGGTGCAGTGTGGGGGTTTGTTTTTAATGTAACTTTATAAAATGTGGGGATAGGCGAAACGGGTTGAATTTCAGTTCACACCAAATACTAATTTGAAAAATTAATATGAAATAGAATCATTGAGTCACAGAGTTTAAGACCAGACAAGTTGATCAGATCCTCTAGACTGACCTCCTTAAAAGGTGATTGAATAGAAATCATCTCTCAATCTTTACTGTTTTATTGACGATAAAGAGAAATAAAACATTTACCAACACTTACCAAAAATATGTATTTATTTCTCTTTAAATTTTAGACAAACAAGCTCAAGAAATAAGTAAGTGGCATTATCCTTCCTCTGATAAGATACTTTTAGTACCAATTTGGATCCTCATGTGAGAGTTTGTTTAATTGTGGTGGAGGTGTTTGTTTTAAAATTGAACATTTAAAATATTTGAAATATGAAAACTTTTACTGTTGGTTTCTTGCTTTACTACTAGTAGTAGTAGTATTGTGGCAGACTGAGGGGGTTGCTTTTTCAATGTACTGTTATAAAATGTGGTGAAAGATGAAACTGGAAGAATTTCAGTTCACAACAAAAACTTATTTGAAAAATTGGTAAGCAATAGAGTTGTAGAGTTTAAGACTAGGAGGGATGACCAGATCCTCTACTTTGACCTTCTTAAGAGGAGATTGAATAGAAATAATCTCTGTCTTTACTGTCATACTGATGATAAAGAGAAATTAAACATAAGAAAAGGAAAACACCTAACAAACAATATGTGTATTTCTGTTTAATTTTTAGGCAAAAGAGATGAAGAAATTGGTAAGTGTCAGTATCCTTCCTCTAACAATAAATTGTTTGTATCAAATTGGATCCTCATGGGGGACTTAGTTGAATTGTTGTGGAGTTGTTTGCTTTTAAATTTAACTTCTATAGTTTTTTTTGCAATATGTAACCTTTTTGTTTGTTTGTTTACTTTTTTATCATTATTATTCCTTTTGGAGGAGTTATTGTAATTGTATAAAATGTGGGGGAAAAATAATTGGATAGATTTCACACCAAAAACTGATTAGAAATAGAGTCTCAGAGTTTAAGAGCAGAAGGAGTCACTGGTCCCTCTCTCATCTGATGTCCTGAAGAGGAGTTTGATTTCTCCCAGACTTCACTGTGCTATTGATGGTAAAGAGAAATAAAACATAAGGAAAGAAAAACGCCTAATAAACATATATATTTATTTCTCTTTACATTTTAGAAAAACGGGATCAAGAAATAAGTAAGTGCCTTTATCATCCTCTGACAAGAAATTGTTTGTACCAAACTGGATCCTCCTGGGGGACTTTGTTTAATTGTGATAGAGCTGTTCACTTTTAAATTTATCTTTTACAATTGTGTTGTAATATGAAACTTCTTTTAGTCTGCTTACTTGCTTTTTATTACTATTTTTTTTTTTGAGGGGTTAGTGTAATTTTATAAAATGTGGGGAAACAATTCACACCAAAAGTTAATTTGAGAGACTGATAAGTAACAGAGTCATAGAGTCACAGATTTTAAGACAAGAAGGGACCCAAGGACTCTCTCGTTTGACATCCTGAAGAGGAGTTTGATTTCCCTCAGATTTCTTCTCCTAATAAAGAAGAAGAATATATGTGCATTTATTGATAGAGGGTGGTGGCAGAGGTGGTTGGGAGAGAGAATAGAAAATGAACCAGACAATCAGATCATAGCAGACACAACTGTGCTCTGCTTGGTCCTCCATCTCCCCCTCTTTCCCAGTTCTCAGGGGGTTCCAGCTGTCTGTCTTTGGTTCCACCTGAGACAAGGTTCTGCAAAGCCTAGGCTCCCATATGCATACTTCAAATCTCTTTTTTGCTAATAAAGTGTAGTGCACCTTGACATTACAGTAATGGGCCCTATATAAATGCCCTGTGGTAAATCAGTAAATGAACATATTTGTTCTTCTGTCAGGGGGGAAAAAGTCATATCAACTTTTACATAACTCAGACATCCCTGTCCATGCCTCTGTTCACTTAATCCATAAAGAATATCTGCCCAATTTCCAAATAAATGGGGCTCACTATGGCTTGGCTCGGCTCTGGGCTGGGTATGTACAGGGTCTATACATTGGAAGGTGGCTTCTGGTACAGAAGACAGGTATAGGTAATGACCAAGAAAATATGGGCACAGGGGAACTGTGGGAAAGCACTGGAGGACTATCGGCAGCTGAAAGGATTAGCCTCCATCCACACCTCAAAGTACCCAGGTAACCAACCTAAATTAAAGTGGAACCTGGACTATAGCCTATACCCAAAGTCTTGCCAGCCAGCCTGAGTTTAAAGAACCAGCAAACCTGAGTCAGAGTTTTTGTGCTTGAGCAATAAACAGCTTAGGGGCAGCAGCCAGGTAAGATCCTGGGCTAACTCTGCAGTGAAGATACACCCTGGGAGAGAGACTCATGCAGGTCAGTGGAGGTTCTGATGATTTATATGACAGGATACTTCTGAAAAACTTATCACTTTATTTTTCCCTCATTGTAATAGTTTGTACAATATTGAACCATGAAATACTTGTTGAGATCAGCTCTCATCTCTAATTATGTGGTTGGTTTTAGGGTGGAGAAAACACGTGGCACCTATAGAAGAAGGTAATTAACGATAGTATTTTATCAATGTCTATATATCTGTTCCCATGGGACAATGTTCCTCTTTTTCCTTGAATGTGGCAGTGGACGTGTTAGTTCATTCCCCAGCATCCTGCATTTCACAGCACAGCATGAGGTGAGGCAGGGCTGTGATTGTGTCCTAGCACACCACAATGATCTGTAGCATATTGCAGCTACTCTTCCTGCCTCTCCACTGCCTACATGAGCTCTGCACCCAACAGAGATTTGTGACAGCAGCTTCCACTCGTTGCACAGAGCCAGTGGGAAATACAGCTCCACAACCTCTAGCCCAGGGGAGTTTGTTTTCTCTCCAGGTTCTGGTGGCCTGTCTCCAATGCCGCTCTGTTTCTTCCTTCATCTTCTCTATGGAGGAAGCCAGTAGCTCTGCAGTGACCTCATATTGACTTAGTGAGCAGGGAGTGTGTCTGTGGGTGATCCTTGCTCCAATCCCAAGCAGAGGGACAGAGCCTTGATCACAGACACAGGCTCTCCGGGCTCCAATATACAAATCCAGGGAGCTCCTGTGACCAGGCTGCTAAACTAGGACACAGCAGAATAAAACCAGCACAGACGGGCTCTGCAACCTGGGATCTTGTCTCTTCTCTCCAGCTACCATGGTACCAGAATTCTCCTGTCCCTGTTAAACAGGACATCACTTCAGTCTCCCAGCACTAGCATGGCCCTCTCTTTCTTTCCACCAGCCACCTACTCCACAGCTCCCCCCACACATTGCTTCTTCCTCATTCAACTAGGAGCCCTTCCCCTGTGTTAACCCCTCCCTCATGCTCATGTACTTTTGTGTTGTAACTGCTGCAGAGCAGTGCAGTTCTGGGTATGTTCAATCCTGCTCCTGTTTGGCCCGTTGCTGTCCGAGGACTGACATCTCAGAGCAGGCAGGATACCAGCGGGAGGGAGGCCCCAAACCAAAGTCCAGCTCAGGGGCAGCAGGGACACAGTGAGATTCAAGATGGGGAGGGGGAGGGGAGCTCTGTCAATGTTCACTGAGCTGTACAATCTGCCAGGGCCCCCAGAGTCTCTCGGGGCAGGGGGGAAAGATTCCAAGTCCCAGGCCTGGCCCAGCTGATTCTTTCCCTCTGTGACTGACTCGTCTCTGCCAGGCAGTGACTCTCCCCAGTGCTTTGCTGCCAACTCAGAGCTGCCGGGTAAATCCTGGAGGAAGGAGATTTCCTGATTCACGCTCCAGGCGGGGCAGATTAGGTCACTGACACCATCAGACCCTCCCCAGGGCTGAGCTCTGCCCCTAACGCTCTGATTCTCTCTCCCCAGTGAATGTGACTCTGGATCCAGACACGGCTCATCCCCAGCTCATCCTGTCTGCGGATGGGAAAAGTGTGAGATGGGCAGGCACACGGCAGGATCTGCCCAACAACCCTGAGAGATTTGACACTGAGCTCTGTGTGCTGGGCTGTGAGGGATTCACCTCGGGGAGACATTACTGGGAGGTGGAGGTGGGGGATGGGCTATGCTGGGCTGTGGGGGTGGCCAGAGAGTCTGTGAGGAGGAAGGGAGGGATCAGCTTTAGTCCTGAGGAGGGGATCTGGGCTGTGCGGCGGTTGGGGGATCAGTTCCGGGCTCTCACCTCCCCTGCGACCCCCCTGCCCCTGAGCCAGGTCCCCAGCAGGATCCGGGTGTGTCTGGACTGTGACCGGGGGCAGGTGACATTTTTCGATGCTGGTGACCAGGCCCCGATCTTCACTTTCCCGCCGGCCTCTGTCCCTGGCGGGAGAATCCGCCCCTGGCTCCGCGTGGTGGGATCCCAGCTCAGCCTGTGTCCCTGAGACACTGGGGACCCTCTCTAGCTGCACACACCCTAGTCTCTATGACCCTGGAGGACTCCCATCTGCCCAGTCCCAGGCCCTTCATCTCTATGATCCCTGGAAGCTCCTTCCCCCTCCCTGCAGCACCAGGGGTGGGAGGGGGAGGAGGGTGAAGAACCCCTGGAGCTGCAGGGGGAGCAGAGGGGCCCTGAGGGGCAGATGTGGGGCTGGGCAGGGGCAGAATTAACAGCCGGGCTGGGGACAGGCAGACGTGGGGGTGGCCGGACCCAGCATTAATTAATGAGGTTTGGGGGGTTGGGAGAAGCTGGAAGCTCCGCAGCGGCAGGGAGGGTTTTGTACAATCTGTGGGGTTAGATCTCACTGGGGCTCCCAGCCAGAGCTCCTGCCGCAGGGCCAGTCACCTTCCTCTGTCGCTGCAGGGCTGGCACCACAGGAATTGTCACACGCATGCAGGGGATGGGCAGGGAGAGTTCACAAATCACAGGATCACCCAGAACACAGTCTGTGTTGTTTTGAATCCTCGTGTTTTGCAGGTTCAATTTCACAACTTTTGGTTCTGACTCATGATTTTTAACTTCTGGGGCTGGCAATGCTGTGGAGCCCCTGGGGCCAGAGTGGGTTGAACCAGAGCAAATAGAGGAAAGAAAAGGGAAAGATAAAGTAAAACAAAATAACCAGGGTCCTGGAGAAATGGTGTAAAATAGCTATTAAAATAAGAGGAAAACACTCTGAAGAGGGGAACCAGTCAGGGGCAGCGAGAGGGGAAGGGATAAACTCAGGGAGAGAATGGAGAACATGAGTGGGGAATGATCTGTGGCAGGGATCCAAGGAAAGTGGAAGAGAAACAGAAATAAACTGGGGTGGGAAATGTGAGCTAGAAATATGGTGAGTAAGAGTGAACAGTGTGGAAGAAAAGGGAGGAGAAAAGGGACAGAGAGATTTATAAAACGTCACTGAAGATGAGACTGTCACTCATAAATTGCACGTCACTTCATTGACTTTGTTGTCATTTTAGTGTCATTAAAAACTGTTCCCAAAATCTGTGTCTCTTTTCAATTGCTGGGGTTATTGAAGCTACTTCTTAGCTCCTTTTCAATCTGACGAGTATTTACATTAAATTACATCACATTAAAGTCTGCAAGACAATTCTGATTTATTTTGTTAATTTCCTAGCTGCAATTGTTGGGGGTAGAATCGTGGGATTTGCTTCTCTACTTGGTTGTGAACCTCCAGCACCAACAGGGAATATACCCGCATGTCCCTATGATGCGAGCTGAGCCTTTACTGAGATATGTTGCTATCCAGCCTGTGCTCTGCCTCATGTCCTGTATCTACTCACATCAATCAGGAGTTGCTCAGCTGCGCTCTGCAGAGAGGTGACTGGTTGCACAGGGTGCAATCCATGAAAGGATTTAGGTGTTGCAATGCCAAGTATCTCAGGGCCTAATTTTTAGGCAGCTAGAAAATCACAGGAACAGCACTGATCTTCAGCACTGAGCTGGGTGACTAAACTCCCTGTACAATGCATGGCCAACACAGGTACCTTACAGTGTGATTCACAAAAGCCAGCTCACGCGGCAGGGAGCCATCTAAGCCAGCTAATGGGAGAGGCCAACAAAGGGGGAAAGGAGCCCTAATTCCTGCCCCTCTCTCACAGATAGGTGCCTAAATCTGTGCTGCAGTGGGGTGTCTATCTCTGCTTAGCAATCCACAAATGGGAACCCAGGGCCTCATGTCAGATGGCTCAGGCGCCTAAAGCGTTTCTTTCTGGAGTGAGTTAGGCACCTGCCTCGCTCCACAGAAAACGTGTGCGCGGGAGGGGGAAGGAGGGGTGGTTTTGGTGATGTCACCCACTTTATAACTTTTATTTCTTGCTTTGAAAAGAGTAAAGTAGAATTTAGTTTCTCGAACTCCCCATGTCCCTGGTTTTGAATAATGTGGGGGGTGAAATGCTCTTCAGTGGATTCAGAGGCTGTCTGGGAAGCCTCTTCGGAGTGTTATTTTGCCGGCCCTGAGCTCCACAGACTGCAGATTCTGGATATGATGTTTTCTTAGTGTGCCCAGGATTGTGCATCACCTTGTTACCCCCCTGCCTCAGCGAGAGGGAGACAAGCTTCTGCTTAACTGGGTGTCGGTTCCCTGTCACCCCCAGCCATTTAGCTCCCCACATAATCTCCCTATGGCTAGGGTAGTCCTGACTTTGCCTTGCAGGTTAACAGTAAGGTGCAACCTAGACATTGAGCTCCTCTGAAGTGTCCTTCTGTAGCGTCAAGCCCCTCTCCACTGGACACTCAGAAATTCCCAGGTAAGTGTCCCCAGAGGGACAACATGTGCACCAGATCGTTTGATTCAACTTAGGATCAGCTCCAGTATAACATCAACGTGCTGAGATATATTTTTAGTGAAAACAAACAGGAGTTTATTAACTAAGATTTAAAAAAGTGAGCAAAGGAATAAGACCAGCAGGTGACATATAAAACACAAGGTGTAACAGGACTGAGATAGTCTGAGCTTAACTTGAACAAGTAAAATGCATGTCCAAAGTCTTCTCCCAGACACTAACCACCACGGCTGGGATCCCTTTTCCATGAATGCAAAACATGCTCTCCTGTTTGATTCCTCACGGAAGGATGGCAGCTGTTCTTGTCCCCCAGTTCTAGTCCGGTAAACCCCTGGAGTGCATCCTTCCGCCCCAGAACACCCATTGTTTGTTCTGAGTGCTCCTTCCTTTGTTTCTATAAGAAAATTGGGCTTCAGTTGTGTTCCCCTACAATGCTAATGTACATGTGAACCGTGGGAGACAGATGACTAGATATCCCTTTGTCTGGCAAAACCTGGTTGTCAACCCAGCTTTGATTCATGCTTTAAAACATATATATAAACATAGTTCCTTAAAGATCATCTACCCCTACTTCTCGTAATGATTAGGAGGATCTGTATGACAGGAGCCTTCATTAGAGACCTCACATGACCCGTTGTGGATAAATAGTATGAAAGGAATGCATTGGGTGTAATGAGTTTGTCAGGCCTGATCGGCGTTGCTATCCTAGACTGAGGCACCCTTTTCCAGTGGCCACTGAGGGGTTCTTTGGGTCATACAAGAGCTGCAAACTCCTCGGGTTTTCAGACTCTTCTATGGGTCTGTGAGGAAAATCCATCAACTGCAAGGGAAATCCCCGCTGGCTGCCATCTCCCATTTCCCTGCCTCCTGTGGAAGTAGAACCAATGAGGCTGGGGAGGCATTTTTGTTCACCTCAGTGGCGCAGTTGTGGCTAGAAATGGTAACGGTGTTTTGTGAGGGGCTCGGAGGTCTGCTGATGACAAGTGCTAGCAAGGAGCCAGGCGTCTTTTGATTTATTCTTGGCCTGGCAAAGTGAGGCCGAGCACTTAACTCGACGCCTTTGTCTGTTTGGGGCGATGCAAAAGCTTTGGATTGCGGCATCTGATCCAGTCAAACCTTCAGGGAACGTTCTAGGCAGCCATGGGGAGAAGGCTGATGAGTTGGGTGAAAACTGGAAAACTATAGGGGGAAATGGGGGCACTTGGGACACAGCAGATCCATCTGCGTCAGTCAGGTCTGCCGTTGTCGGCAGATCCAAGATCTGGTGGGTGGCGGCCGCTAAGGCCTGGCTGAACAAATGGACTTTGGTGTTGCAAAGGACAACTTTTGATGTCAAGAAAATCCCTGGAACAACAGTTGGATCCACAAAGCCTGAGCTGGTCACCCAGGCTGCCCTAGGGAGCTCCATGACAAGTGGAGAGACAGGGACTGAGAACAGGAGTCACAACACCCTAGTCTAGTAGGACAGTCCAGCCGGGAGCTGCCTAAAGCAGCCAAGAGGAGATGCTGAGGGGAGGGCACTGCCTGATCCCCGCCCCTCTGCCGGATATAAACCTTCCCAGAGCAGGCGTCTCTCTCTGCCTGTGAATCCACAGCTGGGAACCCCTCTCCTGCAGTCAGGTGTCTGAGCACTTGTGAGAAGGAGTGAGGCAGGCACCTAGCTCCACACAAAACACCCGCAGGAGGTAAGGGTGCCGGGTGATTCCTCCTTCTTTTCATGTTTAGCCCAGGCCTTAGCCCAGGTTAGATTCTCCCCTGTGCCCGATGGGAGAAAAGATTTGAACAGGGGCCTCCCCCACCACTCAGCTCAGTGCCCTGCCCACGGCCCCTGGCATCTTCTGATGGGCGGGGGGCCTCCCTCAATCTCTCCTGTTGAACCTGTGACACTTCGGGTGAGTCATGACAGAGTCCTGGGAAAGGGGACTGGGCCCTCCCGGGCGGGTGCCCAACCACCGGCCTGCAGAGTCAATCTCGCTCTCTGGCCTAGTGAACGTCCTCACCAGGGCTGGGCCCAGAGGGGGTTTTAATGAAGGCCTCCACCCAGCGCAGACCCCACTGGGGGAGCAGCAGCTGCTCAGTTCGGGCTCCCAGATCCCAATGGAGGACGCAACAGCTCCTGACCCAGGATGAAAACCAGCGACAGATCAGGCGCAGCCTCCTCTCTGAGCAGGGACCAGACCCCTCTGGACACAACCGCTGCTGAATCAACTCCCCCTACTCCCCTCCCTGCCAGAACCCCAACCCTGGAGGGATCAAGGGAGGTCCAGGCTGGATTAAGGCTCAGACAACCTAGGCATGAGACTGGGGGCCAGTTCATAGGGGTCTGGGGGTGAGGAAGTCTGCCCCACAACAGAGCTGTCTTGGCTGTCCCACTGCTCACTCCGGTTTGGCTCAGGCTCGCCCCTGTTTCAGGCGGGGGTGGGAGGATCCAGGCCAAAACTGAGTGACTGGTCAGTGGTGCTGGGAGCTGGTCGGTGGCAGGGCTGAAAGTGAGCGAGTGATGCTGTAACCTCGCGCACCACGTCACAAGGCCACTCACGCAGTTTTGGCCCGATGCCCTCCTGCCAATTACGATGGTGGGAGATGGGTGCTGGGGCCAATCCTGAACGGGCAGCGCACCCGTCCCTGAACCAGACCCGCTGGAGCTTCGCTGCCGACATCCAAGTGCCCGACAAGGAGCTGCGGAGGGGATCCCTGGGTGGGGCGCACACCTGGGGGAGTTTTGCCCAGAGCCCAGGGATGGGTTAATCTGGACCGACAAGTAACCAGAGGAAGCGGGTAGCAGAGCTCTGACAGCGCCATGATCCAAGCCAGGGGAGCAGAGCTCCTAGTCCAGATCCGGGGCTAGTAGTCAGCCGGCCTGGTGTGGAGACAAGGGACCAGCCCTGACAAACTGCTCCCTGGGACCATCTGTTCCCAGAGCGACTCACACAGGGAGGGTCCCCGGCGCCCCATCTCCCTGGACTCCCTCCTGATCGGGGCCCTGGCCTGATTTCAGAGCTCAGCCACTCCGGTGTCAGACCAGAGTCGCTGCCACTGGGCAGGGGGTGAGGGCGGCTGGGCAAATGAGATCGGGCCCTGCCTGAGTGTCTCTGGGAGCCAGAGATCTGTGTCTCCTCCAGCAGGAGAGACCTTGGGTAAACCCCTCGGTTCCCCGCCCAGCTGCCTGGCGCGCAGACAGACGCCCGCCTCTCTCTATCTGACAGGACACTGCGCCGGTGGCTCCCGCTCACTGCAGAGGCATTGCCCTGCGTGGACAGCTAGCGGAGCTGGGGGTCTGGCGGCCATGCTCCCTCAGAGGGGCAGGGCTTAGGGCAGACTCTCCTCATCTCCCATTGGCTGCACAGGTGTCTCCCCGCCTAGTGCGCTGGCTGCTGTGAACGCCAATCTCCCTCCCTCCCCATTCACGGTGCAGGGCAGCCTGGGGCCGAACTCAGGCTCACTGGATCCCGCTGTTGTGCCGGGATTTTTCTCGACGTCCCAGTTGGGTGTTGGGACGTGGCTCACGACGCCCTGTGTGTGTCCGGGCCTCCCTGCCTTGACGCGCGGAAGCATGGCCCAGGCGTTGGGATGTTAGTCCGGGACCTGCAAAACCTGGCTTTGGTTCCCCACCACCTCGGCTGAGTCTCTTAGTCCAGCTCGTCCAGGGTATCGCGGTTGTGTAAGTGCCACTGAAATGACCCTGGGCCTCGGTTCCCATCTGTACCGGGGGTAACCCAGGGAGCGCAGCCCTGCCTTGTGGGGCTGAACACAGGGAAGGGCAGGTGACGAGATGCTGGTGTGATGGGTCCAAAGCGGAGCCGAGCAGATGGGAGCTCGGGGGTCGCGCAGTGCGACTGCAGCTTCATGGGGTCGTGATGAATTGTGAATTGTCCGGAGAAAGAGCCTGGTTTGGCAAACAGAGGATATCACTGGTGTGCAGAGAGTGCTGGAGGAGCAGGCAGTGTGTGTGTGTCTGTGTGTCTGTCTGTCTGTATGTGTGTGTGTCTGGGGGGGGGGTTTCCTCCCCAGAGCCAGTGAAGGAAATGAATTTGGCTGACCCAGAGCCCAGGCCCACCTGTGCGGACCCACAGGGAGCAGTGAGGCAGGTCCAGGAGCAGGCAAATGATGGTTACTTGGGGGGCGTCTCTTCTCACCAGCCCCAGCACTGTGCACAGACGCTCCCTGGGCTCAGAGGGGCTGTGGGATACCTGGGCCGGGCGCCTCCGCTGTTCCCCGCAGGAAGGGGCAAGGCAGCGCCGCAAGTAGGTCACGCTAGGGAGTTGCTCGTCGATCCGCCCCGGCCTGGGCAGGCTGCCGGGCCCTGCTCTCCCCGCCTGCCCCGCTGGGCGCCGCCTGGATTGTACAGGTCCTGCCCCTGCCCCTGCCCCGGGGAAACCTCTCCCCGCTCCCTGGACTGCAGCTAATTCTCTGCCAGCCTCTTTCTCTGGTCAGTGGTTTGCAAAACCGCCATCGCTTGAACCCGGGAGCTCAGACGGGCCTGAGCCCTGCTGTCACCGCCCTGCTGGGCGAGGCCTTATCGCTTCAGGTCCTGCCCAGGGCTTCAGAACCCGGGGAGACCCCCGAGTCTGTGTGGGCCTGGCTGGAGCAGCCTAGAGGTGACTCCGGCTCAGAGCGCTGCTGGGATCGGCCAGGGCCGCTGTTCGCTTTGGCATTTCATTGATGCTGCCCCCAGCCAGGTTCGCCCCCGCCTCCGGCCACACCTAAAACAACGGGCAGCCAATCAGAGCAGGGGGAGGAGTCAAAACCGTCTGCCTATAATTAGTGATGGCAGGGGGCGTGTTTCTTTCTCTGTCCCTCTGGCTCCTAGTCCGGCATTGGGGCTGCTCTGCAAACCCAGGTGCAATTAACCCTTCATTTGCTGCCTGTCCTGCGCGGAGCTGGCTGGGGGCTGCGGACCAGGTGAGCAGGGAGCTGCAGACGGGGCGGGGAGTCGGGCTGGCTCTGTCCCGTCTTCCCCACTGCTGTGTCTGTGAATCCAGCTTAGCTCTCAGCTATTTGCCGAGTTACGGACCAGTCACCAGGGGTTGCAGGAGAGCAGGGCATGCGGGGTTTCCCTGAGAAAACACTCATAGTGATCCCGGCCGCCCCCCGCGAGTCCCCCCCACCCCGTCCCAAGGCGGCCGCCCGTTGGCGTCCCCCCGCGAGTCCCCCCCACCCCGTCCCAAGGCGACCGCCTGTCGGCGCCCCCCGCTTGTCGTTCCCTACCCCCGCCAGGGCAGTCCTCGGCGGTCGCGCGGGGAATTGAACTCTGCAGAGAAATCGCCCTTGGAGGCAGCCCCGACAGATCCGTGCGGGGGGGGGGGGGACACTAGAGGAGGCAGGAGGGAGGAAATGGGGGGTGGGGTGACGCAGCCGGGCGGGGGGTGGACGGGCGGGGCTGCGGGCGGAGCAGCGGCAGGGCCCCAGCGCGGTCACTGACCCGGCCAGGCCGGTTCCTGCCCCTGCCCTGCCCCGCTCGCTGCTGGGGACGCGACGCGACTTTCGGTTTGCGGCCCCGTCCCAGGCCGGCTGCGGCGGGCGCTGGGCGCTGGCGGCGCGTGTGGACCCGGCGGGGCGGGATGGTCCCGGCGGCGTTTTCCCCCCGCGGGGCAGTGACGGGCCGAGGGGCCGGGCTGGAGAAACGGACCCGGCCTGTGCCCAGGGACTCGGGCTGGGGGGCGGCTGCACTTTCCGTCCCGGCCCCTCTGCCCGGGCAGGCGCTGGACAGGCCGGGAAGGACTCGGGGGTCTCGGTCCATGCTGTGAACGGCGATTTCCCCGCAGGCGAACCGACCGACGGGGAATGGCGGCTGAGGATCAAACTGCGCAGCTCGGCCTGCGGGAAAAGTGCCGAGAGCTGGACTCCTTGCACGTCCAGGGACCAGACTTCGGGGCTGGGCTGGTCACAGACGGGCCGGGACCAGCTGGTGACACCAGGGATGGTGTGTGGCTCAATGGACATTTACCAGCCGTGTCTGGAGATGTGACATCGACCGTTCATGGTGTCCCGGTTACAAAGCGTTCATGTTTGGAAGCTCCGCGTCCCCTCTCGTTAAATCACCGTCTGCTCCCCGCGGAACTTCCTGCCGCTGTGTGAATTGAAACAACATTTTCCATTCCAATTATTAAAAAAACAAAACCATCCAATTCTGGGAAGCCGGGTTATGAGACCAAATCGGGGCTGTCGGGCAATTCCCAATGACATGGACGAGCAGTTGTGCACCCTGCAATGGCCCCACTGCTCTGCAGACAGCCCGGAGCAGTTGTCAGAGGATGGCGGGTGCAGGTCGCTACCTTGGATGGATCCGTTCCTTTATCGCCTCCTTGACTGAAGTGACATTTCACGTCTCTTTCATTGAGGGGGTAGATGTGATCACATCCATTTTGTAATGGCTTTCATTCTGTTCCCCCAAAAGATGATTTGAGCCACTCCCCTCTGAGTGGAAAAGGGGCAAGTTCCAATCTGATTGGGGGGATGTGTTTTCACACCAGGCACAGCTAGCCTGTGGAACTCCCTGCCACAAGATCTCCTTGGTCAATCGTCTGTTCTGAATCCTGCCAGCTCTTGGCGTTTAGCGGGATAACGGGACCGTCCAGCGTTATCATAGCCAGTGTTACACAGTAACCTGGAGTGGACAGGGCTCTAAACCCTCCTGTGGCCAGGTGCAAGCCCCAGCTTCTAACCAATGGGGAGAGGGAGGAATCTGTCCTGGAGGCAGGTTATTCCATCACTGTCCACTAGGGGGGTGTCTTGCCCCTTACTTTGAACCAGCTGATGCTGGCAGCTGTTGGTAATGGGGTGCTCTGGGTCTGCTCCCCTTTCAGAAGGCTCCGCTGGCAGCCTCTGTCTAGTGCCGCTTTCCCAGTCCCTGTCCTGCCATGGTGCTGCGACTTCATGGGGCATCCCCCAGGGGCAGGAAGCAGGAAGGGCCCGTCCACATGTGACACTCCAGCTCTCCCATTGAACCAGAACTACATGTAAACTCTTGGCAGTAAGGAGAAGTGATCACGCCTGTCGATTCAACTGCGTCTGTAACAACTGCACACACAGACACAACAACACAACTGCAGGGGCGCTACGGCTAGCTTCACCACTCGGGTACAGGGTCAGTGATGTCAAGAGAGCTGCTCCGGTTCAGTTCACACCCGCCCGGGATCTGCTCCCCTCTCTGCACTTGGCGGTAACTCCAGTCTAGCACATGCATCCGGGTGGTTACCTTTGTCAAGTGCGTTGGGATCCTTCAGATGAAAATGGCTGCAGAGCAGGGGCTGGTCCTGCTGTGAGCAGGGGTGGGACTAGACACCCCCTGAGGTCCCGGCCAACCCTCCTCGTCTCTGATGCTGTGACTTAGGGCAGTGCTGGCTCTGTCAGCTCAGATCCTGCTGTGCCGGGCTGTGGCTGGACGGATAAAACAGCAACACGAGTGAGCAGAATAACACCTCAGCCCTGACGGGGGGATTTGGGCTCTAGGGCAGCTGTGGGGGGATCAGTTCCAGGCTTTCACCTCCCCTCGAACCCCCTGCCCCTGCGCTGGGTCCCCAGCAGGATCCGGGTGTGTCTGGACTGTGACCGGGGGACAGGTGACATTTTTTGATGCTAGTAACAAGACTCCGATCTTCACTTTCTCGCCGGCCTCTGTCCCTGGGGAGTGAATCCGCCCCTGGCTCTGGGTGGGGCCAGGATCTCAGCTCAGGCTGTGTCCCTGAGACACCAGGGGAACATCCCACTGGGGACCCTGAAATCAGCCTCTCTAGCCTCACACTCCCTCGTCTGTATGACCCTGTAGGACTCCCATCTACCCAGTCCCATGCCCTTCATCTCTATGACCCTGGGAAGCTCCTTCCCCCTCCTTGCAGCACCAGGGATGGGAGGGGGAGGAGGGGTGAAGAACCCCTGGAGCTGCTGGGGGAGCAGTGGGGCCCTGAGGGGCAGATGTGGGGCTGGGCAGGGGCAGAATTAACAGCCGGGCTGGGGACAGGCAGACGTGGGGGTGGCTGGACCCAGCATTAATTAATGAGGTTTGGGGGGTTGGGAGAAGCTGGAAGCTCCGCAGCGGCAGGGAGGGTTTGTACAATCTGTGGGGTTAGATCTCACTGGGGCTCCCAGCCAGAGCTCCTGCCGCAGGGCCAGAGTCACCTTCCTCTGTCGCTGCAGGGCTGGCACCACTGTGATTGTCACACACACGCAGGGGATGGGCAGGGAGAGTTCACAAATCACAGGATCACCCAGATACAGTCTGTGTTGTTTGAAACCTCATGTTTTGCAGGTTCAATTTCACGACTTTCAGTACTGACTCATGATTTTTAACTTCTGGGGTTGGCAGAGCCCCTGGGGTCAGGGTGGGTTGAACCAGAGCAAATAGAGGAAAGAAAAGGGAAAGATAATGCAAGATAAACAGAGATTCCTGGAGAAAGGGTGTAAAATTGCCATGAAAACAATGAGAGGAAAACATTCTGGAGAGGGGAACCAGCCGGAGGCGCTGTGAGTGGAAGGGATAAATTCAGGGAGAGAATGGAGAATGTGAGCGGGGAATGATCTGTGACAGGGACCAGAGGAAAGTGGAAGAGAAACAGAAATAAACGGGTGGGATATGTGGGCTAGAAATATGGTGAGTAAAAGTGAACAGTGTGAAAGAAAAGGGAGGAGAAAAGGGAACACAAAAGGGACAGAGAGATTTATAAAAGGTCACTGAAGATGAGACTGCAACTCGTTAATTGCACATGTCACTTCCTTGGCTTTGTTGCCATTTTAGTGTCATTAAAAAAAACTGTTCCCAAATCTGTGTCTCTTTTCTGTTGCTGGGGTTATTGAAGCTACTTCTTAGCTCCTTTTCAATCTGACGAGTATTTAGATTAAATTACATCACATTAAAGCCTGCAAGACAATTCTGATTTATTTTTTGTTTTGTCAGTTTCCCAGCTGCAATTGTTGGGGGTAGAATCGTGGGATTTGCTTCCCTACTTGCTTGTGAACCTCCAGCACCAACAGGGAATATACCCGCATGTCCCTGTGATGTGAGCTGAGGCTTTACTGTGATAAGTTGCTATCCAGCCTGTGCTCTGCCTCTTATGCTATCTATAGCAATGTAAACCAGGAATTTGTCAGCTGTGCTCTGTGGAGAGGAGGCTGAACGTGTGGTGCTGATTCTCCTTTTCTTTCCAGAG
>NW_027132097.1:0-3319 GCF_026122565.2 Emydura macquarii macquarii | reverse complement strand
GATATGATAGAGGGCTGTAAAGTCTTGACTGGTGTGGAGAAAGTGAATAAGGAAATGTTATTTATTCCTTCTTGTAACACAAGAACTAAGGGTCACCTACCCAATGATATTAATTGGCAGGAGGATTAAAAACTAACAAAAGGAAGTACTTCACACAATGCACAGTCAACCTGAGGAACTCGTTGCCATGGGATGTTGATAAGGCCAAAATTATAAGAGGGTTAAAAAAGGAATTAGATAAGTTTCTGGAGGACAGGGTCAGCAATGGTTATTAGCCAAGATGGTCAGGGAGGCAACCCCATGTTCTAGGTGCCCCTAGCCTCTGACTGCTAGAAGCTGGGTGTGATGATGGGGATGGATCACTTGATGATGGCCTGTTCTGTTCATTCTCTGTGAAGCACCTGGCATTGGCCATTGTCAGAAGACAGGATACTGGGCTAGATGGACCGTTGGTCTGACCCAGCATGGCCGTTCTTATATAGGATGTAAACATGGGCTTGATCTTACTCATAGAATCACAGAACTGTAGAGCCGCCAGAGACCTCGAAAGTCCCCTAGTCCGGCCCCCTGTGTTGAGACAGGACAGAGTAAACTGAGGCCATCCCTGACCGGTGTTTTTCCAACTTCTTCTTAAAAACCTCCAGTGACGGGGGATTCCGCAACCTCCCTGGGAAGCTGTTCCAGAGCTGTACACCCTTCCTGGTGAAAGTTTTTCCCAACTCCCAGCCTAAATCTCCCTTGCTGAAGATTAAGTCCATTACTTCTTGCCCTACTTCCTGTGTACATGGAGAACAATTGATCACCGTTCTCTTCATAACAGCCCTTGACGTATTGGGAGACTGTTACCAGGTTCCCCCTCGGTCTTCTTCTCCCAAGACTAAGAGACTATTTTCATGTAGAACCACACTGCAGTTGTGGGGGTGTTATCGCTGCTTGAACTGATGTAACCCCAGCCAATTTTAATCTTGGTTGCTTAGGTCCCAGAACAGTGAAGGGGTTAGACTCTTGTGATCCCTTCTAACCCTACGGTGCTATGATTCTATGAAACGAGACAGCCCCGCCCAGAACCCTGGGTTATTACTCCTGGCGTAAGCGCTTAGTGGTGTACTGGTATAACGTCAGGGACAGGGCTTTGGAAGACCATGATAATGCTGATTGCCTCTGGAAGCAGAGACACAGCCAGAGATAAGAATCAACACTCAGCTTTTTCTGGTGGAACTTCTCACTACAGCCAAAGAAACTACTTTTGGTTAAAGTCACGCACTATACCGAGGTCTATCTCTAGCTATATAAGTAGTTCTGTGACCTTCCAGCACTGTAGCACTGGCGGGCCTCACAAACAGTGATTACATTAATCCTCACAATGCTCCTTTGAAGTAGGGAAGCATTATCCCCAGTTTATAGACTGGGAAACTGAGTTACAGAAAAATAGAGTGACTTGTCCAAAGTCACATGCACACACACAGAGTTTACGGAAGATCCAGGAATCAAGCCCAGTTCTTCAGAGACACAGTCGAGTGACTGAGCCACAAGCTCATTGTTCCTTTTTAATTGGTCAAAGGCTTCTCTCTATTTTGTTGTGTAATTTGACCAGCCAGAAAGATGGACTGATGAACTGGGGGAATGCTTGTTCAACAGTTCTAGATAGTAGGTTATTTATATAGTGCCTAGCCCCGTGGTAGCTAAGCATTTGTACAGGGCACATGTGCAGTATGAGCAAAAGCATAGGTAGTGTGAACGGAGTGTATCCATGCGTGAGTGGTGTATGAGCAGTGTATCCATGCGTGAGTGGTGTATGAGCAGTGTATCCATGCGTGAGTGGTGTATCTGCAACGTGTATCTCATGTTTCCTGTACGGGTTGGCCCACCTTGCGGAAAAACACCTACTACTGGTGTCAATTCTGCAGCTCCAACAGTGGAAGTGCTTTGCCTTGGTGCTGAAGTCCTGGATATAACCCCAGCTGGGGGAGCCCTGACATGACCACGCTGGTTGAATCTGCTCTCCTGGACAGCAAGGGGCAGTGACAGTGAAGAATGCCCAAGGAGATACCTGTAGTCAGTAAAAAGCCTGAAGAAAGAGATGCTCCAAAATGGCCTGGGGTAGGCCGAATCAGATTTAAATGGGGATAATCAGTGCTAACACCCAGAGAGGAAGAATGGCCCAGTGGTTAGAGGCTAGCCTGCCACTGGGGAGACCCCAGTTCCTTTCCCAGCTTTGGTACAAGCTCCATGTGTGTCCTAAAGCCAGTGGTGTAGGTCCAGATTCTCAAAGGTCTTTAGGTGCCTAACTCCTCTTGAAATAAATGGGAGTTAAGTGCCTAAATCCCTTGGAAGATGGGGCCTTGCCTCTCTGGGCGTCAGCTCCCCTGCTGCGAAATAAGTAGGATACTAGTGCCCTACCTGCAGGGGTGGAGGAGACACGCATGAAAAAGGTTGTGAGGGGCTGGGGGTCTGAGGCAGCTGCGGCCGGGAGCGCTGAGGTTATTCACACCTCGAATGTCCTCTCAGAAGTGAGCTGGCGGCTGGGCCAGACCAATGGAGCTCTGACTCCTCCACCCGTCCCCGGCTCTGCCGTCGAAGGCAGCCACCTCGCTGAGACGCTGGAAAGCGGTGAAGATGCAAGGAGGCGTCATCTGTGCTCCGGGTCAGCGGGTGGGACCCTGGACTGGCAGGAGGCTGCTGGCGCAGTGCAGGGCTGTCAGAGGTTACCGTCCTGGCTAACCCTGGCCTGTGAAATGGAGGCCAGGTGGCAGGATGAATCCCTGTCTTGATTTCCAAAAAAGCTTGCACGTTGGTGGGGTGCAATGTTTTACCAAGCCCTGCCTCTGCCCGCCCCCCAGTAGGCAGCTTTCCCGGCAGGGGCATGCCACCCAGCCTCCACCCGCCAGGGTGACAGAGCGGGAGAAGCTTCTGTTCAGCATTCGTAAGCCGAGGTCATGCTCTGATTCAGCTGGAGGTACTCAGACAAGCTTTCGGCTGAGGTGTCAAGGCCAAGCCCTCTTCCCCCAACGCGCACGGTCCAATAAAGATCCCCTGGCATTTTTTTTTTTTCCCCTTGCAAGTGAACCTACCGTCCTGGACAGATGCCAAGCCAGGTAATTACAGTCCCGCCTACCTTCAATTCTGTATTGTAGGAATGACTCATCGCATGCCCCATGGCGGCAAGGGAACAGCTGTTATGCTCCACTCCAGCCCCCGGTAGCTATAGGCTGCCTGTGAAGTGCTTTGGGATCCCTTAGGAAGGAAGAGATGAGCACCAGAGGAGACTCGGGTGAGGTGGGGCTCCCTAAACCTCTCCTGCTGCAGCTGTTCCACCGTG
>NW_027132096.1:0-33526 GCF_026122565.2 Emydura macquarii macquarii | reverse complement strand
CTGCATACTGGCAAAGAAATTATTGTAAAAAAGACCGGAATGGAATCTGTTTCTGAATATCTGGTCAATAATTATATTATTATATTTTAAAACTTTTTCCATGAAACCCAAAGGTTTCGCTGACGCCAGTTTTTCACATTTCCTACCGTGCCTCGGAATTAACTGGTTTGAACTTCCCTTATTATGAACGGCCCTTCATAGTGATGGAGAAAGTGTTCGGAGAAAATGTGGTGTATGAGATGGACCATGTGTTATTGGTATTGGTGGGAAAAGAGATCCCTTAATCTGTGTGGAGTAGGTAGAAACAGAATGAAATAAGACTGGGGAACAGTCAGTGGTTCTCACACTATTCTACACAGCTTTTGTTGGTGGTCTATGTCGATCTGGCTAGTCACAAGGTGCTGGCTATTTTCTATTTCGTTTCTAGCTACTAAACTGCATAAAAGGAAGCTAAAATGCATTACTAACCGAGTATTAATTTTTCTTGTCAGCAATTGGGTTAATTGTCACAGGGAAGTTATGTATTGACAGAGGGGGGCAGGGGAGTGGGTCTGCATCATAGCAAATGGGAAATGAAGTGGTTCAGTAGAGAGAGTCTTCATGATGAAAAGTTTTGAGAACCCCAGGGCTAAAGAAAGGAGGATAACTGTACTTCCATACCTCACAGGGGTGAGTATCAGTACACTAAAGGCTGTGAGCTGCTCAGATACTGCAGTAATGGGATTTATCTAAGTACCTGTAACAGGGCAGGCTCCACTCCTGTCCTGTGACCCACACTAACAGTCTTGTATGCCCCTTGCTTGTTAACACCACTGTGTGATTTGTTAATATTACCACCATGTCACAGTCTTGTGTAGCAGCTCTATCTACAATGTTCTTCAGATGTCAGCCCTTTCTCGAAGGTGAGACCTCAGCTTCCTGAGATCCCTTTCCTGCTCTTCACCTCCTTCCGGAGCTATTTAACTGTCCCTCCAGCTGATGGGATACTTAGCTCCTGAGCATCCTCAGCCCCATTAGGTCATTAAGTATTCCATTCCTCAAGTTTTCTCTGGGTGAACTAATAGGAGCTTAAGTGAGCAGAATGCTGGGACAGATGTTGGCTCTCAGCACTCTGTCACAGTACCTTAGACACAGGCATCTAAAATATACATATACTTACTAGTGATGCTTCTCTGTCTGCTGCCACTTCCCTCTGAGAGAAGGTCTAAAGATAAAGCCTTATTAATGAATTGGAACAATTGAACATGACCAAACATCTGTGCTGGCGCTACCATGCTCTTAATTTGTCTAGTTCCTTTTCTAGAAAATGTTGGTTATTATATAATATTATTTCTTTTGCGATTTGCTTCAAATCAGATTCTCTACTTTCTTCTGCATTTTAAATTACTTATGCCTCACAGTTTCCACAAAAAGGACTCTCTTTATCTCAATCTTTCCTTTCTTATGCTTTCTTTCTGGCTTATCTTTCATTTCGATAAGATTATCTGTGATCAATAATAGTTCTAGTTCTCCTCCGTTCCTGGCTCCTGCTATGCTTGCCTCTTGCTTTCCTGATTTTGATTAATTATTACATAGAATATTTCATCCATCCATGTATTTTGTTTGCGCTATTGATTGAAGCGGTCATGTGGAAGCCTTAGTCATGAACTGAGCTGACTGGAGAACATTTGTCAAATTATTCAT
This sequence comes from Emydura macquarii macquarii, assembly GCF_026122565.2. Lineage (NCBI taxonomy): Eukaryota > Metazoa > Chordata > Testudines > Chelidae > Emydura > Emydura macquarii. The sequence goes on along the minus strand of NW_027132096.1, from coordinate 31,843 downwards.
TGCACAAATTTATTGTTATTTTAATAGTGAATTTTAGACATTCCCCCCATTATTTGTTCTACTGTAATCATGAGTGCTGCAAGAGATGGGGCACTCTTTGCTGGGTTTCTACTAATAGAAGATTTTCTATACAGACTTATAGATACATTTAGTCTGCATTCAGGGCCGTATTATCCATTAGGCACAATAAGCACAGTGCCTAGGCCCTACGAAACTTTCAGGACCTATGAAAAAAATTTTTATATATACTTTTTTTTTATTTAAAAAACTATTTATTAATAGCTTAAAATCAAATTAGTATTTCGGTCGGGGGACCTACAAAGGCAAGTGTGTGTAGGGCCTATGAAGGTCTTAAAACGGCCCTGTCTGCATTGATAATTATAATGATTTGTACTAATCATTAGTAGCTAGTGTGACCTAATGAACAGGAGCTCTGAACCGTTCTTACTTTACCTACTTAGATTTATTTCACCTCTAGGTAATATTTTCAGTAATGCCTAAGTTGTGTTTTCAAAAGTTACTGAGGTCCATATTTTGAAAGGTATTTAGGTGTTTTAAGATGCAGTAAGGTGCCTACTGGGATTTTCGAAAGTGCCTTGGTGCCTTCTGCCATTGATTTCAATGTTACCTGCAGAGTTGTTATAGCCATGTTGGTCCCAGGATATGAGAGAGAAAAGGTGGTGAGATGATATGTATTAATGGACCAACTTTTATTCTGGAAACTTGTCCCTTCCATCAACAAAAGACATTACCACACCTGCCTTATCTCATCAATTTCAGTGGGAGTTATATGCCTCTGAAGTTTTGAAGGTCCCACTGGGTGCCTATATGCATCTTTAATCTTCTAAATATTTTTTGAAAACATGGCCTGTAGACATTATAGGATTTTCAATGAAAGTCAATGGGTTTTAAGCTCCTACGTGCCTAAATTGTTTTTGAAAACTAGGTCTTAGACTCCTTTAGTTATCTAGGCACTTTAAAAAAAATTTACACTAGGTGCTTACAAAATATTTAAAAATATATACATTCCCTGTGTGTGAATGACACTTAAAAGGATCTCCCTCAGTAGGTTTCTATGCCCTAATGGAAACAACCACTCATTGGCCCAAGGTCAGGACATAACAATGTGTCAGTTTGAGATGTATTGATAGGCAGCCAGACCAAATGCACATTCCTGATGATCTAGGATTTTCTATCAGGGCTTTCTGTGGAAATTAGATTTAAAAATTAAAAATCAAATCTAATTCAGCTTGTCTGTATATATGTTCTTTCCGTGTTCTCTAGGAAATGGTCAATGGGCTGGGTCCTTTCCAAAGCCATGTGGCTCATTTTCTAGCCCATATTACCCTGGAAATCATCTCAATATAATGTGTGTCTGAAAAATACAAGCACCATATTATAATCCCATAGTTCTATACTTGTCTTCTGTTACACAAGTATTAGGAATTACCAGCATCCTAGCTTTCTGAGAGCACTCATTTTATTCATTTCAGACCAGATTCTGCCACTGTTAGTCACACTTTAGTACCTTAAGTCATGAATAGTCCCATTTGAAAAAAAGGAGGGCTACTTTTGAAGCATGTACTACTCATGGTGGGTAATAGTGGAAGAATCTGCCTGATCCTGCCATCCTCATTTTAAGTAGCATTTTAACCCAGACATACACTCTCTGGAATCAGTGGGTCTAGTTCTGGGGTAAAATACTTCTCTCAGTGATTGAGGGTTGAAACTGGGCCTGCAGGATTTGATCCAAACCCCAGTGAAGTCAAAGTGATTCCAACTATTGGATTCAATGGGCTGTGGATCAGGCCATAAGTGAATTATAAACAGTGTTCAAAAATAATGTGGCTTCAATTTAAAAACACTAAATTGTAATTTACCTCCACAGCCTCTTGTCCTGATGAATACATGCACATCTGTGATGGACCTCTGAATAGATCACCTTCACTTGGAAGAGTTTGTTTTTATTTCAGTTTTTTTTTATATCCTCTCCAAAAAGAATGACAATTATTTTATATTGACACTGCTAGAACACTGGTTATGGATTCAATGCTTATTATTACTGACTTCCACACAGTAGGAGGAGCATTCGCAAGCTTACTATCGTTGAATTTTGGTATCTCCAAAGTTGATGTTTTCCCCCTTATTTTCAGGAGGTTATAATTAATGTTTTGTTATTAATTTTTTTCTTCAGTATACATGATCTCTCATCTTACACTGTTTGATTTGCTGATTTCAGACTAGTCACACAGTATGTGCTTTTGCGTCAGACTGAATTGGAGTCTGCACAACACAATGCTAATAAAGGAAGAGAAGCTTAATGAGCTACATGCCCCTTTCTTATACTGACTCTGGAACACTTAGCCCATCATTCTAAAGCTGCTGTATTTTAAAAACATATTTGCAGGTTATGAGTACCTTTAATGGAAGGCAGCATTGCCTACTGGATAGAGCACTGGACTGGGACTTGGGAATTCTATTCCTAGTCTGCCACTGGTTGACCATGGGCAAGTCACTTCACCTCCCTGTGCCTCAGTTTCCCCATCTGTAAAATGGAGTTAATGATGTTTACCTCCTTTGCCAAGAGTTTTGAGATATATGGAAGAAAAGTGCTATAATAAGAGCTAGATATTATAATATAAAAAGCAAGAGTTGACAGATCTAATTACATCAGCTTTTTGGTAGTACAATAGCTGTGGGCCCCTTCCTGTTGTGGCTATGTCCCCTCTGTTTCCAAAATCCAATGGAAGTTGAGTGAGCTCAGCAGCTCCCTGGATTGTAGTACCGTATTGAGCATAGCTATTTATAATGAACTCCAAGCGGCCACTAGAGGGTGAGCTGAGCACCAACTAAATAGTATTATTACATGTGTTTATTCTGTCTGGAGGCTAGGCAAAGTAACAGTTTAAAGCCTAGTATTTACTTTGCATCTCATGAAGAGTTTGTTGTGATTGTATAAAACTTGATATGGAATTGTGTGTACTTTATACTTCTTGCATAGCTGTGATTGATCAGCTAACTCACGCGGTAGTTATCTGTTTGCTGAGTGAATGATGGTACAAGCTCGCGTATGAGACTATTCCAAGGGGACAATTAAAAATCTGATCTCTGAATAGTTGTCCAGGCAACTTTGAAATTCACTTTTCATGAATATTTGTACTAGTGAAACTTACTCACTCTAATGTTCAAGGAGAGCAAACACAGAGGAGAACAAGGACTTTTGTTAAAACATCCAAACAAAGATTCATGCAGTATCCAAGCAGCTCCAAGCATCAGTGAAAGGTGGAAGGACAGTTACCAGTTAAACTGACATAAGCATGGACACAGGAGGGCTGTGAGACAGTTTTAAATTCTGTAGAGCTGTGCTATTGAGAAAAGAGCATTGTATATCAGCCAGAAGTGGTGTGTGACATAGTAGAATGTTCCAGCTGTGTGGCACCCCTTTGCAAAGCACCTCTGTAATAAAGGGATGAAAGAGGATCAGTTCCCTTCATCTGAAACAAATATGTTTGTATCGACTGAGAGAGAAACAAAGATGTAAAGGTAAGGTGCCTGTGGAAAAATATGGGAGAAAAGAACAACCTCCTGGGCCCAGCTGCCTTTTGAATGGATGAAGACGACAATAGGCAGCGTGAACAGACCACAGAGCCTGTCTTCATACTGAGGAGATGTGGCTAGGGAAAGCGAGCAAAGGGATCTGCTGTAATTGGCGGTTTCAGGGTGTGTTCTATGAGATTTGTACTGCGAACTAGGATCTTGAAAATGAGACTCCGAAAAGCTGTCTCCTCATCATTTGAAAGAGAAGAGATCTCTTGTCCAGGCAGCAGTTTGTGAAAGAATGAAATAAAATACATCATCAAATGTGTCTATCAAAATGTTTTATTGATGTCCAGGAAAAGCAGCAAAATGTTGCTATAGACCTGTAAATCTATATGTATAGAGTACTGTCTGTTATGTAGAATTATACAGTGAGATGGTTAGTGATGATTTACCTGGGCCTCTGCCAGTCTTACTGTCACCTTTATGAGTAATGGATTTTTTTGTTTTCTCCAGGCTTCTACCACATCTGTAGAGGTATTTCAGGAAGAAAACTTTGATTGACAAGAGGTGCTCAGTGGCCTGAGTCCTGGATATCTCAAAAATCACCCAAAACTGCAGGATGGGGACCGTGGTCCCCAGCTCAGCTCCTCAGGCACATATCTGTGCAGGAGACAGAGTTCAGTTTAGCATCAGTCCAGGACCATGGAAAGAACTCCCCCAGCAACTAAGTATCATCCCAAACTCTCACCACCTTCTGCTCCAAGTGCAAGGTGTGCTGCTTCCACCTGCTTTCTTGAGTGTAAACACATAGCAACATGTACATAGGTTTGTTGTTAATAACTGTCAAAACCCTCCATGGCACGTCCCTTCCTCAAGCAACACCAAGCAATAGAAGTTAGTCTTGTCACTTCAGGCACTCAGATACCACAATGAGGGCAATACCGAGAATAGAATAGAAAAAGTGGAAGAACCCAGATGGCACGTGGAATGGAAATGCAGAGAACTGAACCCAGTGCTCCTGAGTCACAGCTAGTTCCCTGACCATTCGACAATCAGAGATTGGGCGACAATATACTGTTTATGTTACACAGACTGTCATGGGAACATACCAGCTCTGGCATGATATCAACTTGCCACCCATTACAACGATGATGATTATAATGAAACTATATTTCACTTGCCCATCATACAAACACTGAAAATTACTCTTCCCACATGAGTTGTATTTTGCAGCACTGCCGTTTGCCTTCCAATACATGTATAAATTCATATAGCATCAAAGCATATGCATCCTTCAGTCAGTGTTATCTGCCTTCTAACTAAGATATTTGTAATCTTTTTTAAGGCCATACCTACAGACCTGGTACCTTCAAGACTCAGTTAACCCAGTGGCCTTCAGGGTACATCTGTCTGAGTCCCTGAAGATCCACCTTGTCTTTCACATCTCGTTTAAAGTCCTACACCAAGAACCCATACCTAAACCTCTCCAATACACCACCATCACTCATACTAGTCCATGGACAAGAAGACAATGTTTCCTGCTGCATGTTAATGATTTTTGAGTTGTGTGTTTTCAGTTCAATACTTTTAATGTAATTATATTATTTTTAAAATGGTTCAGGATTCTTGATTTATTAATTACTTAAATGCCGATAGGATGCTTAGTGCTGTATGAGACACAGGAGGAGTGTTAATTATTTCCCTCTGACGTTTGAAAAGATGGGCAATCATGGCATGATGTGATACCTAGTTACCTCTTACTAATATGCTTGGGGGCAGTCAGTTGCCAGGCAGGTACAATTATGAATGTATATGAATTATACAATTCAGAATGTGTAATTAATTAAGGGAGGTCAATCTGAGTCAAGGAGTTCCCCATGTCTAGTTAGTGGAGCTATGTGCTGGAATCCTTTCTGTGCACTCTTCTTGCTGGAGTAAAGCTGTTCACTGTAAACATTGTGATTAACTAATATATTTGTAGAATCCTCACAAAATAATTTTGATACATAAGGTAAAGATTGAATCAGAGGAAGGTACAAATAACCCTGCAGTTTGGAGTTATGGATGTATGGGATTTTGAGAGCTCTCCCCCCTATGGAGTTTTTTCCTTGCCCTTAACTGATGGAGGATGGCTTATGTTCCACTAGATCAGGCAAGTTCAATATTTCATTGTTGGCATATGGGAATAATAATTCAGTGTAATAAATGGACACTTTAAATGAGCTCTTCCAACACTGTGTATTAAATGACAAATTGGCTGCATCATTGCTAGAGGACATGAGAGTAGTAGAAATTAGTATGTTAATATACAGTTAAAAAAAACACTTAAAAGTACCTGATTAGATGGTTTGTTTGCTGTGTGTTACAGGTAATGTTTAACCTTATTTTGAAAGTAGTAAATCGTTAATCCAATTTCAAACAGATGTATTGTATAATGACAGCTTCAACCGTGCTAGCGTGAGACGAACAAGCCCATGCTTCTCCAATTGGGATTTTTACATCATCAGCTATAAAAGGTTATGCAATAAACAGGAGGCTCTTTAGTTAATGTGAATCTCATTGCCATGTGGGAAGTCCATGGTACATGCTGTACATATACAGGTCTGGCAGTTGCCATTGGATTGCTATTGTAAGTGCTTTGCCCAGAGGTGAAGGTGAAAGCAAGTGAAGAGATTGGCAGTATCAGAACAAAATTGAAGGGATGTTTTTATTTTAGAGGATTTAAATAGGGGGAAATAATATTTCTGAACTGTAACTTAAGGAGATGTAATTAGATCCCATTAGGTCAAGTTAATTGCTATCTCTTTATTTTACTTCTTGGCCCACTCTTCCTTCGGATGTCTCTTTGAGGTGAGGAAACCCCAGTCCTTCCTTCTCCCTTCTTTGCCTGGATCCCAGTGACAAAAATGCTCAGTAGGTTGCACATGTTGTGGTTTCTGTTTTAAAAAACCTGGGTCTTTTTCTCAGGTTTGAGAACTGATGGCTCTATCCCTCTCCTAATTTGTGTTCTCAGTTTCTCATGGCATTGATTGTACCGGTACTAGCTCCACTGCCCCGTCAACGTTTTCCCTTAAGGAGAACTGCATCTTCCTTCCCTATCTCTACAATAAAAGCACCCATTTTGACACTGTATGTGGGGTATGAGCTAACCCTTTTACATGGAGTCTATATCCCCTCATCAGGATTAAGTAAAGTTTACAGAGATTCTAGTGCAGGGTCCTATGCATTACCCGCTAAAGGACACTAATCATATAGTCTGTGATATGCTTTAGAGAGGCCACTACAGCCTCATAGATATATGCAGTGCTACAAAATATTACAGCAGTTTGTATTGCTTGAGATGGAAACATTTAAAAAATAATTTGAGGCATATTCCACAGGAGCCTACAGAACATTTAATAAGGCTGCAGGAATCACCTGAAGTGATGATGTGTAGTTCCATTCTATCCTGGGCAGATCATGAGTTCAGAGTACTCTAAGGGACAGCCCAGTACTCAGTGTTGGTGAGAACCCTCTTTCCCCAGAAGTTCTTGCTGTTGTATGATACTATCCTGCCTGAATGCATACAGCTAGATCAAAAAGGAGTTGTTAAAGAAACTAGGCTGGACAGGTAAAACAACGACAAATATGGATTACCCTTCTCAAACACAATAGCTAGGTTAATAGCTGTGAAGTCGGACTCCTTAACCCCAACTCTGACATCAGGGCTGGTTGCGAAGGCTGAGAAACTGGAGATGAAAAGACACTGATCTTTTAAAAAATCTGCCTTGTAGAGAGAGAGGGCGACAATTGTCAAAGGCTGCAAGGGGAAGTACAAGGTTAAGGCACTGGCCCTAGAATCAGATAGTCACAGGTTCAGTTCCATGTTTTGCCACGGACTTTGTGTGTGACCTTGAATAAGTCACTTAGCCTCTCTGTAACTGAGTTTTCCATCTGTAAACTGGGCAGCATAATGCTTCCCTACCTCATGGGTGTTGTGAGGGTCAATAGAAGACTGAAGATGTATTGCTGAAAAGCACTATATAAGCAATAGGTATTGTTGTTTTATTTCTTATGATGCAGGCTGATGCAGACACTGACTGAGTGTTAAGGGTCTGCATCAAAAAGGCTGTTACTTGCTCCTCAAGAGAAAGGGAGACACCAAGGGCTATATGATGTCAACCTAGGGGTGGAGAAGAATGCCAAGTGTAGGTGAGGCAGTGTTTGCATACCTTTGTTATTTTAAATCCATTTCTGTGAGTGCTGGCACCCTTTGGCAAAGTAAATCATACTTTGTTTGGAAGAACCTACTTCTGAATCACTGTTACTGGCCACAGGTCAAAGGAAAACTCTGGCAGGTGCCAAGTCCATTTGGCCGATTGGTCTGACAGGTACAATCTGGAGATCCCATCAGGGAGTGGTTGGCTTCATGGGCCCTACTCCAAATAGGATAGAGGCACAGGCCTACCACTTGAAAGGGGTGCACTGGGGGGGCTGGAAAAGGGTCTCAGAAGGGGTGCTGACCCAGGGACCATGACAAGTGGTGGTAGCTGACTGTACAGTGGTCATTTGCAATTAGTGGCAACAGCAGGAAAAAAGTATAAATAAAGGTGTAGCAAGAGGAAAAGTGGCTTCTGCTCTTTTTAGGAAGGAAATAAGAAAAGAACAGATAAGGGAAATGAGTTATGAGTAACTCAAAGTCAGCAAGTGCAGTTATGCAAAGTAAGGCAGCTAAACTCCCAAGAACTGACAAAGACACTGAGGATTTTGACCCAGCAACAAAAATAACCTGCAGTGGTGAGTCTCAGAGCCCAGGCCAATTGACTTAGGCTTGTGGGGTGTAAGCGGGTGGCACGGTCCGGCTGGGTCGTCGCAACCCTTCCTCAGTCCCAGGCTCTGAGGAAGGACACAGCACCTCTGCTGAGGGGAATTAGCAGCCGGTTTAGGAGCCCACAGCCCCCGGACTTTCCACTGGCAGGGCTCTTAGAGCAGTCTATGGCCCCTGGCCCTGAGACAGGGAAGTAGTCTATCGTCCCAGCCCTTAGGCAGGGCGAGGCAGTTAAACCAGTCTGTTGCCTCAAGCCCTCGGGCAGGGTGAGGCAAGGAAGCACGATGCCCTCTGGCCAGTAACATAGAGGACGGCTATTATTCCCTGGGTGGTGAGGGAAGGGGGGAGAGGGGCGCAGGCCCACCCGACTCCACTGCGTCCCAGCCCAGGGTGTTTGTCACTGAGTCAGCAGGGCTCCAGCTGCAACACGCTGACAGGGGTTTCGCCTCTGACTCAGTCACTTGCTTTGATTGTCCCTGGCCCACTTCCTCCCACCCAATCCCGGGGTACCTGTAGCCACGTAGCCCCCTCTGGGTCACTGGGGGAGGGTGAGAGAGGGCGTCCGGCCAGTCCCTCACCATCTACCAGCGGCAGGTCAGGAAACACCTGAGGGTTGTCTGCGGATGGCAGCTCCTCCAGGTCACATGGCCCTAGGGGGTTCCTCCAGTCTGCTAGGGTCAGACCATGCCAGTGGGTCTTCCACGCCAGGCAGCTCCTCCAGCTCAGGACCTGCCTCAGGGGGTTTCTCCCATCCAGCAGGTGGGGTTGGCTTCTCCCAGCTATTAGGGTCCAGCAGCCCTACCCAGTCACTAGGATCTGGCGGCCCTCTCCAGTCTTCCGGGCCAGACGACCCTAACCAGTCACTTGGGCCTGGCAGGTTCAGCAAGGTCTGGAGGCTCTGAGCCGTGGGGCATTTATGCCAAACAGCTGTGGGGCCTGGGTCAGGCCTAGGCTGCAGCCTCTAGCAGCAGCTTCCCCCTAACTGAGCTGCTGGTCCTGTCTTTTATACTTCCTGCCCTGGGCCTGGCTCCACCCCTCTGCTTCCGGGTGGCTGGGCCTGCAGGGCCTGGTTCTGTCCAGCGGGGGAAGAGTGACCCTTCCTCGGGCCCAGGCTCCAAGGAAGGCCACAGTGCCTTGCTACATGGGGCTTGTGCTGGAGGACTAAAAATAGCCGTGTAGAACCCAGGCTCTGAAACCTAGTTGGGCTTGAGGGATGGAGGGGGGAGAGGGAATCTTGCAGCCCTGTCTCCAGTCTGAGCCTGAACATTTATACTATTTTTAGTTCTGCAGTGCAAGCCTAAGTCATTTGGGCTCTGAGACTTGTCGCCACAGTTTTGTTTTTGGTTTTTGCTTGCTATGTAGATGTCCCCAAGACATAGCTAGCTAACCTGCTATACTCCAAGGTTTTGGAGTGACGAGACTGGGAGGACACATGAAAACTCTCCATATGTGTCCTTCAAGTGCAATGCAGAGGGAAAGATCTATATCGATAGCTATGTATGACTGATTTGGTAAGGCTCGGCACTGTTTTATGACAATCATGTGATGTGTGATTATGGGAAAGGATTACAATATGAAGGTATAACATTTGAAAGGAGGGAGGGACCTGCACTTCTCCAGGAGATAGGGTGAGTATTCTTGCTCGGCACTTTTCTTAAGAGCAGAGATGTAGAGAAATGGGGACACAGGCCTGCCACCTGAAAGGGGTGCATTTGGGGGACTGGAAAAGACTCTCCATAGGGGCAACGTACCCTGGGACTGTGACAGGAGCATCATGGGGGCAGGGAAGAGATAACTCTGGAACAAGTATGTCACTACCACCTGAAAATGTCCAGGGTCAAATCCTCCAGCTGACATAAATCACTGTAGTTCCATTCATCTGAATGGAGCTGTGCAGATTTCCACTAGTTGAAGATTTGGCTCCCAAAGTTTTTTCTGTAACAGAACACGCTACACACAATTACATCAGTAGCCGTTAAAGTTGGATGTGGGATGCCATGAAAAAATACAAGAAGACCAAAAATTGACTAATCTGTGATAGGAGAGCTTATGTTACTCTCATCTGAAAGAGAGGTGCAGCCATGTTAGAATCTTGGTCTGGAGGAGTAGCTTTGTGACATAGTAATGGAAACATGCCTTCAGGTGGTAGTGTTCATCAGCTAAGTTTGGCAGTGTGGTTTCGATTCTTATTACATACCATGACTGTGAGCAGGGAGTGACATTGATCACCAGCATTTGTGTATGTTTTCTAGCCTTTCAGCACTAGGTTCAGTTTCGATACTGGGTATACTACTGTGTGTGTGTGTTCTGTATCTTTAAATCCTTGGCTGATTGCCATGCCACGTCTTGGGAGCTGCATTTTAGGAAAAAGAACAGTAGATCACAGTCTGTACAATGCACTAATTTATTTTAATAGTGAAGTGAACATTTATGACTTCCTTTTATTTTTTAGTCCTCTCTCATTCAGAATAGGCTCTCCTTTGCTTTTCTATGGCAGCACATTTGGCTGCTTATCTTGATATATTTATGCAATTCTTATTTGCCCTCACTGTTTTGTTAATAAGGAGCCTTATTTGCCTTTGGTTGTACTTCTTTGAAAAAGACAAATTCATTTCTTGTAGTTACCTTATGCAGAGGTATTTATTGTATTAACTAACCCCATCTGTCAGATATAAAGCAACTGAGGGGTTTAAAAACAGGGGTGGCTGGTCCAGCTCATGTGAACTGACCAGAACCACACCCAGAACTCAGAGCTATCGTAAGTGACCTGTTTGGAAGTTTAAAAAAAACAGTTAATTAAAATATATGCTCTTTTTTCCTCCTAGATGCCACATCTCATCCTGATTCTGGCCAGGAGTGGAATTGGAATCCTATGAGACTTGGATGAGTAGATGTTTTATTTTGCTGGGAATGAGTTGGGTTTGCACGACAGTCTCAGCACCTCAGATGGTTCTATTGAAAGTGGGAGCTTCTCTCAATTTCAACAGAACTCTGTAGCCCCACTGGCAGTGGCACCTTCCTCCAATTGGCCACTTTGCAGCTGGTCCAAAGAGAACAGAAGTCACATCCATCTAACAGCGTGAACATGGAGAAGACATGGAGGACTTGTTCCACTGTTTCTCTTTGAGCGAGACAGATCCTGACCTTCCTGACAGAGTGACACCTGTGGCCAGCTAGAAGATGTTTGAGGGAAGTGGGAAAGAGAGAGTTTAAAACTGTCTGGGAGCAGAGATAGGAGGGGGAATGTGATGGAGGGAATACGGGTACAGTGGGGGGAAAATGTGTGTAGGGAGGATTAGGTGGATGAATAGGAAGGCATGGAGCTGGGGAGAGCTGCTCTTACCTAGTTTCCTTGAAAAGTTAAAGGCTTCACAGGACCTCTCTGGTCTTTCTAAAGGTGACTGTAGGTTTTATGGTTTGAGAATATGTGCATTAATAATGTGTAGATCTATTATTTCTTTCACACATGTAAACAATATGAAATATTATTAGTTTTTATGCAGATACCATTTAAAATTATGAAAGGAAACTTTTAGGAGTGAAGCACCTCAGGATAAGTTAAAAAAATAAAAATAAAAATAAACATATCAGTATTTTACAGCCTGTTGCAGAAAAAGTTAGGAATGCTTTGAAAGAGTGACTGCTCAGGGAATTTTCAAGCTATCTAATCTACAAACTTCCTTTGCTGGTGTTGTAAGGTGTTGGTTGTGTGTGTGTGTTTTCTCTCTGTATGCTGCACTGGCTCTGGCCAAGTAGCCAGCACAGCAGACTCTGATCGCATGGCCCAGTAAATCCACAAGGACCTGGAATCAGTATCAAAGGCACCCAGCTAAGTTCACTGTAGATGAAGCATGGTTCTAGTATCTCACAGTCTCTACAGGACCACTAACACATGTATGCTCGTTACAATGGACCAGCTCAATGGATGGCAGGATTTTCTTCCCCTCCAGGCCAGCCAAAGGTACATCCTCTGAGACTCTCTCTTATACAGTCATACAAACAAGTTACATAGTGCCCCTTTGACACAGTGAGATACCACTGTTTACTTTGTACCTGATGGTTCGATCAAAACATCTCTATCCATCATGCTGTCATCCTGACCGCATGGGTCAGGGGTCAACATGATCTCATTATCTTTGGGGTATATGCTTATGCCATTCCTGGTATTGGGATGTTCTGATACCACCTTTCTGGAATGTACTTGTGTGCATTTTGTGCCTAGTTTTTAGGAATGTGTGTTTGTAATACCAACTCTCTTCTTCCCAGATTCTGTGAACTTGCCAGCAGGTTCACAGCCTGACTTCTGCTAACTTTGCTTTATAATAGCAGGGTCCAACTACTTTAGTCTGGGCCTCAGGCCTCAAACCTGGCCTGTTGTGCTAGGCCTCATGTCTCAAGCTCTCACTTTCTAATACAGCTGGTTTCCCCCAAATTTATGGTAACAAAATTCTACTTCTGGATTAGATGTTGTATTTGAGAATTTGGTTTGATGAAGTAAAAGAGTTTACTGAAAATCATGCTAATGACCTTCATTGTCAATGTCACCCTGTGTTAGATACTGTGTGTATATATCACATGCACAGTATCTTTAAGGATTTCCCAAAAATATTGTCCAAACTGCTTGGTCTGTTGGTATGGCCCTGCTGATGAGAAGCAGGAAATCTTGCAGGAAAAACCTGTTGTTGTGACATTTCTACATCAATTATGCAGACTGAAGAGGTCCAGAAAAAGTTCATATAATTAGTCAAACGTTTAGTTGCTTATTTGAACCAGATACTGGACAATTTGAGGTTTTCCCATTATTTAATCAGTCCTAAGCTCTTCTCTGACTGCCCAGGACATTTGAGACAATGTTTCATATATGCTTCTTTCTGACACTAGATTGTAATTTTTTTCACTTCCTTGTCTGTTCCTGCTGATCCTTATCTCTCATTCTGTTGAAACTCAGGGTTTTGTTTTATTGTTATACAATAGTATGAGTGTTTGTAAGGAATAATTTGTGCTGACGGGTTGAGTCAAACATCTCAGGATTGGACCAAACCCATTCTGTATTGGAAGCTACCCCTTGCTCCAATGAACTTTGCATGTATCTGATTTTCTTAGTTTATTTACCAAAAGATACATAAAGATATGTAATACCCAGAGGATTTCCCTACCTAGCAAGAGTCAAGTAGCTCACGTGACTCTAGTCTGCAGACCAGATGAGTTCTAAGCTCTCTCTTCCTTTCCCCAGCTTTTAACCACTCACCTATTACAGGAGTCTCTATATCAGTATATATGTCTGTAGTTCGATAAGGTGCTAATAGATGCATTCAAGGATATGTAGCATAGTTCCTGGGTTTTACAGGACCAATAAAATGTGTTGTCTTGCACTTGTTCCTCTGTGCAGCTCCTCAGATCGCTCTGAACACCCACCTATACCATCACCAAACTCCTCAGCTGGCCAGGCACAGCCCCACTGCTGCCTGCCCACCCACCAACCTCTCCATGCCCGAATCTGTGCAGGCACTGGCCTTGTTTGGCATTTCTCTTTCCTTTTGAAAAGAGTTATAAAAACTTTTAAAATTCAGAATATTGCACCTGGCATTTTATCTTCTATGGGCAACCCGCTACTGCCACCCCTGAGTCTCTCTCAATCTCACTTCTTTTCCTTAGAGAAAAGGAGAATGAGGGAGGAAGTTTGAGAGAGGGCAGACAGGGAGAACAGCTAATGGGAACAGAAGGCACATGAGTTAGCAAGGGAGGAGACAGAGTTGTTTAACAAGGAAGATGTGGGAGATAAATGAAGAGGAAAATTTATAATGGAGGATTTCTTCCAGAGAGTGTTGAGTGTTTTAAGAGCAGGACCAGAGGGGGTCGATTTTAGGGCCAGGGTTCAGGATTGGATGGATGGACAAAGCAGAGGGAGAGGGGGAAGATAAAGGTAAAGGCTAGAGCATTGTAAACAGTTCTCCAAAATAAGAAAACAAATACAGGGTATAACAGGGTGGTCTGCCCCTTTAAGGGCCCAGGGGAGCAGGAAGTTGGTGACCGTGTTATTGAAAGGAGCCCAGCAGGCAGGTGCTGGGAATCATTTGGCTCAGCTGGACACATTTAGTGATTGGGTCTGAGGATTCCTAACTAGGACATATAAAGAACAATGCAGTTCTGTGGGACTGCCTGGCACCAGTGGAGAGCTGAGAGTGCACTCTTTTGTGGCTGTAGCAGAAGGCTGTGATAAGACAGGCAAGCCCTGTGGATACCCATAGGCTGAGGGATGGTCCAGCTCATTAAGCTATCAGAGGCCAGAGGGTCTCACATATTCAGCTGAGAACAGGACTATTGCTTTTTGTTATTGTTCCATTTCCTCTTATTCCTGATGAAGTTTAAACTGAGGCCAGAGGAAAAGGCTACAAAGTGAAATGGGAGTGACCAATTCTTTCATCAGGTCCACCAGCCTGGGGTGAATTTAGCCTTTTTTTTGTTTGTTTGTTTGTTTTGTTCATGAATTGTCCACCAACACCCTGTGACTTTTACAAATTTTACAGATTACTTTAATAATTATTGGATATGTTTACGAATGGGTTTATGTGAGCGGGTTGTCCATGTTGAATAAATTAGTTGAGTACAAAAGTCAGATCAATTCCCTGGGACACTTTTGATCTGAGATCTTTTCTTACATGACTGTTGTAATAGAATAATATAAACAATAAATAACTAGTGCCATACATCAGACATCACTTTGTTCAAGCAAGAGAGAAATCATCACTATCTTCTTATTTAATATCAATAGTTGTATATTAACCAACTGAAATTCAGTACAAGACTGACTGAATTAACTGGCACCAGATTTCTTGGAGCAACAGGCTGTAATTCAAAATGCTGGAAAATGTTTGCATTATGATAGCAGATTCTGTACAATCTGACTATAGAATCTTCCATAAGCAGATATAGTCCTGGCCTCTTCTGAGCTATTGCTGTTTTCTTGCAGTCAGGTAGTGAGTCTAAAAACACAGAGTGCTGATATGCTAACAGTAATGGTCTCTGATATGTCTCCAGTCTTTTTACATAGAGTGATTTTCTGTTCTTCTGGTGATTTTAGCTTCTTGCTGTGCTAATCATGATTTCACAGACATACACAATAGAAAAAGATGAGGAAATAAAAGGGGGAATTCCATACTGTGTATGTCTTTGTAACAGCTGTAGGTCAGAAGTTCAGAGTCAGCCAGATCCTAAAAGTATACGAAAGTCTGACCTTGATCCTTCCCCATTGAAGTCACTGAGAGTTTTTTCATTGACTTGAATTGGGAGCAACATTGCAGCCTCAGTGACACGCTCAGGGTCACACAGCAAAGTCAGGGGCAGAACCAGGAAGTATACCACTCTGCCTCATTACTGTTTCATAAAGTTGTGTCCCAATAAATAGCCAAGGGACATTCCCTTATTACAAAGGTTCTGAATTGCCTCTTCAAATAGATTTTCTTAAAGTTGTAGCGGTTAATATCTGGTTAATCTTCTGTGCCCTAAAAAAGCTGGTAACAATAATCGACTGAACTTAATGTCAGGGAATCCTGACGGAACAGAGATTTCAGCTGAAGGTTTTTTTAAAACTTTGTGGAGTTTGTTTTGCAGTGTGGCGAATTGGAAAACACCTCAAGGTGATTAGGAAAAGCCAAAGAGAACAAAATGCCCATCAAAACTATCATGATGTTACAGGAGACATCATGGCTAAGAAGGGGGAAAGCATGGTTAGTACAGTAAGTGCACACATTTATCTGCCATTATATTTTTTATTTATTCACACTGACTGTGCAGGGCTTATCTGACAGTGGAATTGTCCTAAAACTAACTCATGAGAAAGCAATTGCAAACACTTTGTGGTCTGTACTGAAAAACAGAGTTGGCAGAATTATGGACTGTGAATAAATTACTTGATCAATTTATCCCTTTTTTCTGCTTGAACCATTTGTGAATGGATTTTTTTATTAATTTATTTGTTATTCATAATAGGTATAAGAGTTTGAGAGAAGAAATGTCATCCTCTGGGTTGTTTATGCTTAGCTAATCTGTGGTGGATGGTCAACAGAGCCACTCAGCATTTGTTCTGCTTCCTGCCAGAAACAGAGGAATTGTGAGTAGTGAATATCAAATGATCTTGTTCATACATGAATTTCCTTATTCATGCGCAAATATGGTTATCTGAACACAGAAGAACCAGTATTCTATTTACATGATGTTTAAAGTATACTCTTGGTGGTTTCCTATTACAGAGTTTATTAATTAAGCTCATTGTGCTTTGTTTTCAAGGCTTCATACTATATCTCTGACCCTTTGTTTTTTGCATTTCTCCATTCCATTGCAGCAATGTCAGCCTTTATGCTTTCTTCATTCCTTTCATTCACTTTTGATTTTGTACCTTCTTTACTGCTCCCACTTGTATGAAACATCTTCCCAATCCTATTTGCCAAGCCACCTCCTATGCCACATTCAAATCCCCCTAAAATATTTTCTTCTGCTGTCTGGTCTGCATGAAGCGTGGTAAAGAAGAAAACAAATACAAAACCAACAAGTTGTGTACATATCTCATTAAGTGTGCATGTGGTCTTTTCACTAGAACACTTGAACCTCCTCTGTACCTTTTATGACTCTACTGCTGTACCCTGCTATATTCAGACTATGTGCTATTGAGGGCAGAGACAGTATCTTAGTGTGTTTCAGGAGGAACCTAGTATTTTTCTGAGTGCTTAAGAAATAATATATTTACTCAACATTATTGAAACCCAAACCCCTTTAGGAGCAGCAAATAAAATGTGACAGAACCCAAGAGCTATGATTTCAAATGAATGTTCACCAATCATTTTTTTTGCCAGGTTCACCTAGTTAATGCAGAATACAGCATTGCTCCCTTTCCCCCCCACAAAAGTGTCACACATACTATAAGTAGTAGCAAAAGGGGTATAACTTCAATCAAAAGTTGACCCTGCATCATGATCCCTCATACTTCTCCTACCTGTCACATGGGGTATTACTTCCTGGGTTGAGATTGACACATGCTTGGAAGCAAGGGTGGCATGTAATCCCTCTAAGAAATCCTTCCACTCCTACCAATCAGAGTGAATTTCAACCCCATGGGACCACCATGACCAATTGGGGCAAGTGCCAGAATGAGGCGATTTGCCTGGAAGAGGCTTGTGTGACCCCTCTAAGAACTTATCTCACTGTCCTCTCCCAGTCAACCAGGGTTTCATGCCCTTAGGCTGTCCCAGAAGAGAAACATGGGCCAATCAGCATAGGTATCTGTAGAGGGTCCCCCTGAAGGGGGTGGAGCCAGGGACTCTCCCTCTGAGTCAATCTCAGAGGGAGGCCACACCTCCCGGTGCCTATGGCTTGGGGGAGTCCGAATTAAGGGGCCGCCTCTGGCCCTCAATAGGGCAAGCCTGGGTTCAGGCCGCCCCTTTTGGGGAATAGTCTCTTGCCCCCACGGGGTGTGCTACCAGTCTATGGTCCAGCCCTACGTCAGGGATGGGCCAGCAGCGGGAAACAACCCTCAGCAGGGCATGGAGGTGATCTATAGCCTAGACCCCACCTTGGAGGGCAGGCCAGCAAACAGTCTTGAGCCCTCAGACTGGGCGAGAAAGCAATCCCTTGTCTAGCCCTCGGAAGGGCAGATAAGCAAATGCACGCAGGCTTGAGCCCTTGGTAGGGTGAGCAGCAGTCTATGGCCTAGCCCATCAGCAGGGCCAGGCAGAGGGTCAGCAGTTTCTAGTCTTTTGCAGCTGAGTAAGTAGTCTATGGCCTGGGCTGTCTGGTAGGGTAGGCAGACAAACACACACATGCTCGGGCCCTTATCAGGGTGAGCAGCAGTCTCTGGCCCGACCCTTAGGCAGGGCAGGACAGGCAGTAAGGGATAGGTTCTGGCTCTCAGCCGCTGTCCACCCCAGGTCAGGTTGAGGGAAGGGGGGAGGGGGACACAGGCCCACCCATCTCCACTGTGTCCCAGCCCAGGGCCCTATCAGTGACGGGGTGTCCCGTCACTCGGTCAGCGGGGCTCTGGCCGAAACGCGCTGACACACAGCAAAGGTCAGCTCAACCGCACCATAGTCGGCTTCCCTGGGCTTCTTCCTCCCACCCTCTCCCTAGAGTACCTGGGGTTAGTCGTCTCCCTCCGGGTCACTGGGGTAGAAGGCATGCAGGAGTCCCACGAGTCCCTCCCCATCAATCAGCGGCAGGTCTGGAAACTGCGCAGGGTCCTCTGCAGAGGGCAGTTCCTCCAAGTCCTCAGGACCCCAGGCAGTGGGCAGCACCGGCAGGTTCTCAGGGTCCCAGGCAGTGGGCAGCACTGGCAGGTTCTCAGGGTCCCAGGCAGTGGGAAGCTTGGGCAGGCCTTCCTCCAGGTCCCAGGCAGCCAGCAGCTCCTCCGGAGCCCCGGAGCTGCTGGGGCTTCACTGAGCAAGCAGGCCTGGGTTTTAAAGGCCTAGCCCCACCCACCTGCTTCTGGTCAGGTGGTGTCCTTTTGGGTTCCCACCCCCGGGGGGGGTTTGGCTCTCCCTCTGTGTCAATCTCAGAGGGAAGCCACATCTCCCAGCTACAGTATCGCATGAGGGTCTAGGCCAGAACCCCCAATTTCTCGACCTCAGCGGTTGGCCAACACCCCAGAAGTCTCAGCACTGTGTAGAAGATGCCATCTCATTTCATGTACGTGTTTTTCAGAAATCATGGAAATGCTGAGACGAAGCTTGGAATCCTTCATCACCACAGTGAGAAATTCAAAATTTGTTTTAGATCTAAGGGCATTCGATCTCCTGCAGAGAAAGTACTACATTTGCGACAGTTCTGAGGAGGAAGAGGAGAAGGGAACAGCCCTTTGGTGTAGCCTAGTGATTGATACACCAGAACCCAACCCTAAAACACAAGCACTCATGGGACTGACGAGTGTGATGGTCTCCCATTGTCTGCTGCCATGGAAGAAAGCAACTGCGATGTGTGGAAGTCGCCAGCGGATAAGTAGAATGGAGAAGACATTGCACAGATAAATGAATGATAAGAAGTGATGGTTGAGAATGTGTTGTAATGGGGTAGGAACCAACCCATGGTTGTAAAGATCTAAAAACGGAGGGGCTTACAGCTGTTTTATTTTCTGAAAATCTCTTCCCAGTTCGATGATGCCTTTCTGGAAGACCCAGAGGACCTGGACAACATTGCATCAGAGAGCAAAGATGAATCGGGCCCAACTTGTTTTTGCTCAAAACTAGTACAGATTGCTCAAGAGGACACTGAATGTGAAGAGGATGATGGCTATATGTATTTAAGGAAGACTGGTGGCATAGCATTAACTGAGCCAGTGCCACATTGTGAGTGTAAAAAAGTTATGTAATCTATTGTACATATTTCTGTTTATGCTGTCCTTAATCACTCTGTTAGTTAGGGAGAAGCTTTTCAAAGATTGTAAGGGCTGTGTTATAGAAGCACCAGACCAACAGCACTACGACTATGTGAATTGGATTTCAGAGGATATACACTGAAAGTTCTGGGAGCCTGTGTGATGACCTATATTTGGAAAGTTTATTATACACTGTTGTTGCCATAGGTTATGAAATGCAGAGTCTTTGCTTAACCCAAGAAAATTTAGCACAAGGGGTGACCTTGGTAAATGCTGTGCAAAGTGCTCGAGACCCTAACAATATTTTAAAGAAAATTATCAAACCAAAGGATACCTGCTTAGTGTGTTATATTGACAGTCTGGTTCGCACAAAAAGTTACAGAACCCTGCTTTGGAAAAAAGATTATTTGTAAAAAATCTGAAAGGATTAAGTTAAAGAATGGTAAGAGGACAAATGTGATATAAAACTTGGTAGCAGTAAATAAAAATATCTATTGAAAAGGTCTTTGTGACTATCTATGTTTCTGTTAGGTCTGTGTGGTCCTTAAATAACATAAAGTTTTGATGGTGCATCTTTGTTTCCAAGGGGCTGTATGTCTTTTTAAAAAAATAGATTGTGAGAACCCAGTTTTTAGAGCAAAAAACTGAAATGAGTGTAGAAGAATCTGGAGGGGTGGGGGAAATAAAACAAAACATGTTTAAAATAAAGCAAAATATAAAAACACTCATATGTAACATAGATGTTTGAGATGTGGATGTTGAGTATAATAGAGTCATTTACCTGAATACTGTTTTCTCCTGTCACCTTGTTGTCTGATGACTCCCATGAGCTGCAGTCCTTCTCCAAGTACCAGGCAACTGGAGGCCATCACACTCTTCAGTCTGCCTCATGAACACTCAGGTCACAGAGTCAGATTCTGGTGTATCCATCAACAGCTGGACGAATAAGCTCCCCTTGGCCACTCTATCCTACTCTTTCTCCTCAGAACTGTCACTGATGTAATGCTTTCTGTAATTCAGGTGATTGAATGCCCTTGGAGCTAAAACAAATTCCCAAGTTCTCATGGTGGTGATGAAGGAGTTCATGTTTCCTCTCAGGGTTTTATGAAATTTATGAAAAACATGTTGTTGAAACAAGACATCCTCTTCCACACAGTGTTGGGACTTCTGGGGTGGTGCTGCCCACTGGCCAACTGTTGAGGTCCAGAGATCGGGGGTTCTGGCCTAGATCCTCAAGGTATACCTATTCTGATTGGCACACATTTCCTTTCTGGGATGGCCTAAGGGGGCGAAATCCTCACTGATTGGTAGAAGACAGTGGGGGGAGTTCTTATAGGGGTCACATGACTCTCTTCCAGGCAGGTCACCCCAGCACTTGCCCCAACTGGTCAATCTGCTCTCATGGGTTCGGGCTGAAATCCAGTCCAATTGGTAGAGGGCAGTTACAGGAGTTCTTAGAGTTCTTGCTTTCAGTCATGTGTCAATCTCAACTCCATAAGTAATACTCCAGGGGTTGTCTTATTGTGACAGGTGGGAGAGGTAATAGGGGTAAAGGGATGGGGTCAACATTTCATTGCTGTTTTACCCCTTTTACTACCATTGTACAATCAGAGCCAGATCTTCAGTTGGTGTACGTGCATCTCCATTGACTTCAGTCAAACTGTACTTATTTTACACCCAGATGAGGATCTGGTCCATAATCCCGTATGATCTAAAACACTGCTTCTCATCATGTGATCCATGGACCACCACTGATCCTCAAACTCCCCTGGTGAAGTGCATAGCTGATTCTCAATTTATCTAAACTGTGGGGTTGAGTTGATGGAATGCAAAAAGTGGTCTGAAAAATAGTCTATTTTAGGAAGAGGCTCAAAAATAAAGAAATTGGGTAATAATATAAATATCACTTTAGGAGAAGGCTGGAAGAATTTCTTATTTTCTAGGCCCCCAGATTTAAACTCCTTCCCTGGGAAGGCTTGTGTGTGCCAAAGACCTTGAGAGGTAAGCTGGTGGGGCTTTAACACCTTGTAGCACCACCCCAACCAGACAAGTCAAAGAGTTTCAGACAAAAGGGACCAAAAAAAAAAAAGTTCAATGGCCCTCCATGCTGGGGTTTGAGCAGTAGGCCAATAACTTATCTTCATAAAAAAGGTAAGTTATAGAAAAACAAATTTGACGTTCTGGCAATGGTACGATATACAGGGATATTGGAACCTTGTTCATGGCCCAAGCAATGTCTGATGGCACAAGAAGAATTTAAAATAGCCCTGCAATTGTGATTATAACTATGCAAAACTCAAAGAGCAATTCATACAAAATATTTGTAGCGAGGGAGATGTACCAGGACATATTGGGGCTTCTCAGGCAGCAAACACAGATGCTGCAGACTCTTGTGGATCTAGAAATTCAATAATTCTGGGCTCGCCTCCCTCTGCAGCCCATTGAGAACTCCAGTGCAGGATCACCCTACATCCCACCCCCAAAATTCCACGTGGTGTCAGGGGTTGTTGCACTACCCCTACCATTCCAACTCAAGGGACATTAAACACCATCACAGCTTCACATACACTGACCTGACAAAAGCCACAGTTGGTCTATGTGTAGCTGAAATGGACATAAATGTTCTCTCACCTTCATAAGTCCTGTTAATTTATTAAGTTTCATTAAGTTTTTAATGTATTTGTTTTATAATTGTCTGGGGTTTGTTACAGTGTTTTTGTTACAGAATAAAATTCCATGATTTGGAACATAATTCATCTTTATTAGGTCACAACACATGCTGCCAAGTATTCAGCACTTCTGAAGGCAACCAATTACCTGTTACTGCACAGTATCACACAACTTACAGGATTAGTTACAAACAAAATGAATAGGTGCATTGGCAGTGTTAAACCAAACACCACACTAATTCCTAACAGACCACAAAATAGCATGGCCAGGTGAAGCACAGTACAAAACAAACCACATTATTGGGGTTCACTGTGAAAGTGCTCTTTCAAAGCCTCGCTGAGCCATGTAGCTCCACACTGAGCTCTTCTAACAACCCTTGTGTCTGGCTGTTCAAACTCAGCAGACAGCTGCTCCACCCCTGCAGAAAGTTTTCTCCACAGATATGATGCAGGACACAGCAGGCAGCTCTAACCATTACGATATTTTTCTTATTGAGATTCAGTCTTGTGAGTAAACAATGTCAGCGTCCCTTAAATCTCCTAAAAGCACATTCAACTGCCTTTCTGCAGCTGCTGAGCCGGTAGCTTGATCGTTCCTTGGTTATATTGAGGTAGCTGGGTGTATGGCTTCGTGAGCAAGGGGTAGGCTGTGTCTCCCAGGATCACTGTTTTGCATTTCAACATTCCCAATGGTAATCTGCCAGTCCCTGCTTGTAACTTTCTGTACCGTCCTGTGTTCTTAAAGATGCACCTTCTGTAACCAGCCCACATCAGTGAAGTGTCTTTGTTGATCCACCAGTGCTTGTATAACCATAGAAAAATAGCCCTTTCTGTCGATGTGCTCTGCAGTAAGGTGATCTAGTGCCAAAATAGGGATATGCATGCCGTCTAATGCTCCACCGCTGTTCGGGAACCCTATTGCTGCAAACTTTTGCACTATGTCCTGTACCCTGCTGTGAGAGTCACAATCCTGCGCAGCAAGCGGTACTTAATGGCTCTGCATGCTTGCATGACAGTGGCCTCGCAGTGGATTTTCCAATGCCAAATTGATTTCCTATGGGTGAGAGAAACCATCTTGAACAAAGATTGTATCTTGATAGGTTAAGTTTTAGTCTTTTAAAAACATATTTTCACTTTTATTTGCTTGAAACCATTTCTAATTTTATCCCTTTTACTTGGTATCACTTAATCCATGTTCATCTGTTAATAAATGTGTTTTGCTTTAATTATAAATCATCAGTAAAGTGTGTGCTTCTAGAAATCCAACAGGTTGGAGTGCTTTATTGTCTCTGCAGGGGCAAGGAACTTAATACTTCTCAGTGAAGGTCCAATGAGAGAGACTGGTCCCTGCAGTAGGATGATTTTGGAGCAAATTCGGGACTGGAAGGCCACTAAGTGCAGCCTGCAAGGAGTAACCAAGTTGGGCAAAGCTAGATTGTAGGTTGCTGAGATCAGAGTTTTGAACCAAAGCTGCACAGCTGCAAGATTGCCAGCGTTAAAAGACAGATGGTTACCAAACCCATTACTGGCCTGAGTGAACCCCAAAACATCAGGAAGACACTAATAAAATATTCTACAAATACTTGGCAGTAGCTTACTTGTGATGCTGTGACTCGGGGTATGTCTACACTGCCGGGGCTGCAAGGATCAATGCAGCGGGATCGACTGAGCAGGCTGTGGAGACCTGCTCAGTTGATCCCAGAAGTGCTCTTCGGTCAATGCCATTAAGCCACACCCTCACCCCCAGAAAAGAGGAAGGCTGCATCGACCGTAGGGCATCTCCCATCGATGCAACACAGTGAAGACGCCACTGTACGGCAACGTAAGTAAATTTATGGGAGATATGCAAGCTACAGTATGTAGCTTGCATATCTCCTGTCAACCATCGGAGTCCATGTAGAAGAGACCTCAGTCACATTTCTTAATTATGTGCTGAGGACAATTGACTGAGCCTTCAAATACCTTTCCTTCTTGGAGGAAGGTAAATCTGAGGGCCTTCTAGAAGCCCATGTCCTACAGCCTCAACCCTTTCATGCCATCAGCAGTAGCCAGGAAGAATAAAGCATCTGGATTCACCCTAGAAACACGAAAGGTAACTTTTGATTTGTACACAAGTAAAAGGAATGTGGATAAAAGTTCTTCTCCAGGATGTGAGAAGTGCTATTGTTGAAATATCTTCCTGCAGAGACCAGGAAGTTATAAAAGAAAATGCAACCAGGAACAAATTAAACAAACTTTCATTTAAGACTGAGATGAAAACACCTTGGGAATACACTTTGTATTGATTCACTGTAGATGCAGAGCAGGCTTTTGATCCTTGCCCCTCCTTAGTCACAGCCTATAAATTCTGATGCTCCTTTCATTGGGAAGCCTCGCAAGATGGGTACCACGATGTTCTTCGCTTGGATGTTACTGTCAATTTCTGGAACTCTGCAGGCTGCCCCAGGTAAAATGCCTACAATTCTTGAAAAAATCATTCTTACAAAAATGTAAAGGCAAGTTTTGCTCATTTTCATTGGCTCCACGTCCAGAACTTCCAGTCATGCCAACGGGAGATTTGTGCAAAAATTAAAGCTAGTGTAGGGCCACATGGGATACATACCTTTGTTCTATTGAAAAATGTGAGACAAGGAAGCTAGTTGAGGGTAACTAATAACTATTATTTGAACCATTTATATAAACTGCTTAGCATGGTGAAATTAACCTTGCTTTCACCACCTAGGGTTTTGTGTTAGTGGCTTGTATCACAATTAATATCAAGTCAATCAATTTACTATATGTTATTAATTTAGTGTCTCCAAATCTTTGTGTTCAGGGTGTGAATTAAGGAGGAATATAGTTTCCGTTGCCAAAATGCATATTTATTTTAAAGTGCCTCAAATGTAATACTTCCAGGTACACAATGAATCTCCCAGTTTATATTTCATTAAATATATTTTAATAACGTAATCAAATATACTTGTAACATTATTACAGTGTACTTGGGGTAAATGAAATATTACACACACACATACACCAGTATGCAGGCATCCTCCCCTAAGCAATGATTTTCTTTCTTGTTATCTTATGAGATGAGTTTGGGTAACCTGTTCAACGTGCTTAAACCGACCTATTCTAAGCAATCCTGTAAAACTTAGACCTTTGTATCTGGAAATGCTGTGGATGTTTCATAACTAGTATTTAAGCAGCATTATAGTTATTTCTATTCACATCAGGCCCTTGGTTAAATGAGATTTGTAAAGGGAGAGTGTGCTGTAGATTGTCTATCCTTTCAGTGTATTTATGAAAGTCTATGTTACAGCAGGGGTGTAAGGATATATGAATGAACCCTAATTGTAACATTAATGTAGGACAACTTCTTCAAAATTTGGTTCCTTCTGTAACCTAAAATATCCTTTCTAACCTACCAATCATGGGATGTGAGCTACCCAGATCTGAAGGTCTTGACCTAGCCACCTGTCATCCCCATCTAGTCTTTGTATGTGTGATTCTCTCTCCCCATCCCTCATTTCCTCCTCAGGCTCTTCTACATCTTTCTTCCCTCAGGCTGTCCCTGACTCCTGTTTCCTCTAGCTTCTCTCAGTTTTTTCCACTAGCTCTCACTATTATTGCCCAGTCCCTCTACCACTGCTTCCCAGTGGGAGAGATTATTTTTAATGCTTTCTATGCATTATGCCATTGTCTGTTTCAGGCACCTCTGTATTTCTGGCACTTTTCACCTGTGTTACAGTGAGCAGACCTGTAAAATTACATCCCTAATGGACATCTTCACTAAATAGCAAGATGAGAAAGAGGTAGGCATGGGTGGCTCCCTTATAACCTTTACCCAGGGCACTCAGCTGGGATTTGGTTGATCCTGGTTCAATTTCTCTCTTTACATAATATAGTGCAGGGATTTGAATGTGAATCTCCTATGTCACAGCAGAGAGCCCTAGTCAGTGGGCTATGGGATATGTGATGTGGAGCTCTCTCAAGCTTTTCTTTTGAAAGAGTTTTAATTCATATAAATCATTAAATAGTCTTTGGAGAGGGACTTGAATTTGCGTCTCCTACATTCTGGGCGAGTGCCCCAACCACTGAGCTAAAGGTTATAAGGAAGCAGTGATCGCTTCCTTCTACTGTTTTGTGAATCTAACCCTTTATTTCCTTTGATTCTATTTTAAAGTGCGCCAAAAATCATTTAATTTGACCTAAAATAATGTTTTTGTTATTTTGATTAATTTTTTTTTGGGGGGGGGGGGCACTTTCAGTTTCAGATCAACCAAATGGATTCTCTTTTATTATTTTTGAAACTGCCAGAGAACTGAAAATTTCCTTATTCACCCACTCCTACTCTTAAATCCTGCTACTGATGACAGATATGGATTGACTACAACAAAAATTTACTTTATAGCATTGTGCATCACTTTCAAATTTACAGTTTCAATTCAATACGAATTGCAAACTGTTTTGGTATTGCCAAATCCACATTTTTTTCTGGAAAAAGTTTTGGCCTAAAAATTTTGCCCAGTTCTAGTTATAAGACACTATTAATTGATGTTAACATTTCTCATGTTTCACCCTAACACATATTGGATATACAACATCTCCAAGAACAGGAAATTTATCACTTACCTCTTATCTACCATGACATAAATTTTAATATGCTAAAATGCACATGTACAGGATCGCTACTGACATTTATTACAGGCAGTTAAGATTGCCTAACACTGTCCATGATAAGGTCTGATTTTCAGTTGCTTATAACTTTGCCAAATGTCAGCCATTTAGGCTCAAATCCATGATGAAAGTTTGCCAAAGACTGATGTATAAGATTAGGGAAAACATGTTGTTTGCCGAGGTTATCACACATTTACATCCAGTTCAAACAGAATGACTGTTGTATTTTGAGCGATGGCAGTTACCAAAATACAGGATTTCACGCTTATTAATATTCTGTTCTACAAAGAACAATGACTGATAACTTTGCCTCAGATATGCTGGTTAGTGTGGAGCATGTATTTTATGAACCTGGCTGGATGAATCAATTGTTTAGAATTCTCATTCTTTCTAAGTTATACTATCCATTTTTATTTTGTCTTTGACAGTAGACAGTTTTAGCAATTTCAGAGGAATGGGAGAGTTTCACAACAATTCATATAAGTTTAAGAAAAAATAGGCAATCTGAATGTTCCAAATGTAGACAGAGTATGAAGTTTTCCAGAAAGATATGCACCTTCCATGAAAATGTCCCTCCACCACAACCAACTGAGTGGCCACAGGGGAAGGGCGCAGTACACATATGGTGGAGGGAGTTGGCTGATGTGAGAGAGAATATGTGTCTGAGAAAGGAGGGCTATTCCTTCAGGTCCACTACCTTCTCCATTGATTGGAAGTGAGGGAATGAGCTAGCTAGTTGGTTCTCATGCTTCCCCACCTTACCTATTTAAGCTTATCCAATGTTTTCAAAAAGTTTCTTGCTTCAGCCAGCTACCCTAACTTCCTTCCTCTTAGTTAGCATCAGTGGTGTCTCAAGGTCTGACTATGTTGTGACTTATTATGGGATCAGAAAGGAATTTTTCTTGTAAGACCAAATTGGCAAGAATTCTGGCAGGGGATTTTGCCGTCTTCTCAGGATCATGGAGGCAGTTAGTTTATAGCATTAAGATGTAAAAAGGCTTAAGATTAGGTAAAGTTACACTTTTTTAGCACTGCAAATGGAGCTATGCTGATTTACAGTTGACCATATGACCCATGATATATTAAACAACACTCATCTGACAGGTCTTTATTAATCATGAATAATATTGTAGGCCTAAAAAGGACTAGACTGCCTTCTAATTAACAAAAACATTTACTTGTTACCTTTTGTAGATTAATTAACAAAAACATTTATTTATTACCTTTTCCAGGTTAGTGAGCTTACACCAGATAGAAACAGACTACCGCCCATTATTCCACAAATCGTTTCCCATGTCTTTCAAAGACATGTCCGTGGGACTGGTGAATGGATGGAAAAGATGTGGGGGTCATGCTGAACTTTATTACAAAGGAAATTGGGCAGAGTTTTGAGGCTTACTGGGACATACATGAAGCAGAAGTTGTTTGTAGGCAGGCTGGATGTGGCTGAAACATTTCAGCTATAAGAGAAATAAGCTGGGGCCAGTGAGATCACTAATTGAACTCCATCCAGCTTTTTGCTCACCAAATTTTTTTTTTAAATGACTATTTTCCCTCTCTCTCCCTCATTTCCCCCATATATAAAATGTGGATATTAATACTTACTTTTTTGCTTTGAGATCTATTGATGAAAAGTGCTATATAAGAGCTAGGTGGTCTTGTTATCATTATTCTAATTTTCATGACAGACATAACTTGTTCTGTACCTTCAAATGTTTGCAATGAAAAGGTGCATCAATTGCAGTAAAATCTTTCTGTCAATCACTTATTGGTTAAAATGCTACCTTATTTATGTAAGTGGCTTGTCCTTAACTCACTAGAATATAGCATAAATTGCATGTGAAAATGTGCTTCATGGTGTCAACCCCCTTTATGTACACATCATTAAAGCACCATACAATTTTCTATCATGGCACTCTTAGTTCAGCAGAACTCAGGACTGGGATAGCCGTAGTGTAGGGAAATAATCATATAGCTTGCTCACACAAAACTTTGTTCAGACCAGTTTTTTAGGTGACCCTTACTTCAATGAGCATCAAATAAATAATTGAAATAAAATAAATGATTAGTAATATGAATAAACCTGTATGTATTTTTTTTCATTTGTATCATCTATAAAGATGATCAGCCCTATCTAATATTTGGGAATAACATGAGCATTATTTAGATTCCCTGACTTGAAATTCATGGAAGTTATGGAACTTATAGTTAATATCCTTAGGGCATTTCTGAATATTAAGGATTTCTCAGAAGACTGATAATTCCAAAGGCACCAGGCCAGTCAAGCACCAAGGCACATGCTTAACTTTACTCATGTGCGTAGTCCAATTGGTTTCAAATCAAGGGGATTACTTGCTAGTTTACAAATAAGCATATATGTTGATAGGATAGAGGCCTAATTCTCTCAATCACCTATATGTTAGTGACTTCAGGATGCTGCTGCTTTTAGGGACCCCATGTGGTTTTTTGCTGCCCTAGTTATTGCTCTTTGGCACTAAGTTAATTACAGTTACAATGTTTACTATTTATTTTTGGTAAAACATTACCATGCCAAAAAAAAATAATCAAAATCAAAATCACTAACCTCTGTCCTTCTCTTTTATCTTTCAGACTCAACGATTGGTAATTATCTCTTTTTAACATTTTTGTTTAGATTTATGTCTCTTTCCCAATGCTTCCCAATCCAATAAACAAAGCATTACTGGGATTACCAAACAGGGATACCAGATGCAAGAGTTATTGGAAGAAATAAACGGGTGTAAAAAGAGAAGGTGGAGCCTATAGTGCTATGCATTCTACCCTGAGGGCTAGAGGAGAGTAACTCTGATAGATACCAGCAAAAGGGCCTGGGGCAGTTGAAAGAGAGAAATGAATGAATTGATGGGCATTATCTATGTAGCAAAAACAACGAGAGTTCTGTAGCACTTTAAAGACTAACAAATTTAATTTCAGCAGGCATAAGCTTTTGTGGGCTTCAGCCCACTTCCTAGAAGACTTTGAGGGCCCCCTACTGATTAATAAGTAGATTACAATATTTTAAAATAAACGGATAATTTCTACAAACCTGCACTACTCCTGGATCAGATTTATGAAGGCTTATCATTATTCTAGCAAAATAAAATGGCACAGGAAGCTCCATAAGAAACATTATGTGACGCTTCCCAATAGAGTAGTTCTTGCAGCTGTAAGAGTCTCTGATCCTCCAGATTATAGGGTCAAATGACTACGATTGTTCAATAGCTATCTTACCACAGCACTTACAGAGTTGGGCCCCATTGTGCTGCGTAATGAACAAACACACATGAAAGTTTTACCTCCTGACATTTTTCTTCTTGGTATAGGTTTTTACTGTTATAAATAGAGCTTGGACCAAGTTCAATTTCCCTTCTGCCTGATATGGAAAAGGGATTTGAACTTGAGTCTCCCATATTTCAGAAACATGCTGGGCGATGGGATACTCTCATATGGAATTTTTTCAATCTCTCCTGTTCACGCGGTTCTACTTAATATAAATATTTAAATAGTCATGGGAGCAGGGATTTTTAATTTGGGTCTCCCATAGCCTAAGTGAATGTCCTAACCACAAGCCTATAGAGTCATTCTCATACTTTGTCCCTCTCCCAATGTCTATGCACTGTCATTCATAGTGGCAATTCAGAAAGTCATTAATAATGATGATAACGTATTTCCCAAATATCTTCTGCCCAACTCTAATTATAAGTATTCCTCTTCCTAACAAAAGAAGTACATTCCTAGGACAAATCTTTTTCAGGAGTCAAATGACACATGAAAGAAAATCAAATATTTTAGTAAATGTCTTCTCATGATACTGAGAAATGTCATTTAAAATGTAAAACAGCACCTGGCACAAAGGAGTCCTGGTCTGTCACTGTAGGTGCTACAGCAATACAAATAAAAACAATAATAATAAACTCACATGAATATTAATTTGAATAGTCATATTGACCTACCAGGGGCTGGTTAGCAGAGCAGAATTATTCTTGGAAATGTAGGGCTGGAAGGGACATCGAGAGGCCATCTATTCCATTCCCTCTGTCTTAAGGCCAGGATTAACTATACTTAGAACATCCCTGACAGATGTTCATTTTATCCATTGTTAACAACATCCAGTGATGGGTATTCACATGAATGCATGTTTATGGGATTGGGGCCTAAAGAGAGAACCTTCATATTTTTTCCTCTTCCTCTTCTTTTAAGAAAGTGTCGGTATTACAGTAATAATATGAAATGCAGACAGCCAGCTTCTAATTAGATTTGTGAGTTATACAATTGGATAGAAATATAGTTGTGTTATTTGCACAATTGGTGCCTACTTTGAATTCTCTAGTGTCATGATTATCCTACCAGCCAGCCGTCTCTCTCCCACATCTCTCCATCTACCAATCTACTTATCTAATTCTTATCTGATTCTAGTTTTCATCCAGTCTTCCTCTATATCCTCTTTCCCTATTCAATTATGCTATTAATTTAGTTTTATGATTTTACTGGCATTATCTTGAATTTGGCAGATTACTCTAAAAGTATACATATATATCTATTAAAAATGTTGCCCATTTATAGATCTATAGATAGATAGATATCTATTAAAAATGTTGCCCACTTATGTATTGTTGTCCTTTCGTAATAACAGTTCCCACCAGTACTGTAACACAGCCAGACCCAACAGGTAAGTTGTAATTGTTTTATTTATTTGTTTTTATGTCATAGTCTTCTCTGTTATCTTATTATAATACACAAATGATCCATGTATAAATGGTGCCAGATTCCTTAGCTAGGAAAATAAGTAAA
>NW_027132095.1:0-3336 GCF_026122565.2 Emydura macquarii macquarii | reverse complement strand
CTTTGTGATCAGTGGATGAAAAGTGCTATAAAAACCACAAGGATTCTTATTAAAAGGCCTGTATATACGAGTTATTTCAGAACAAATGAAAAGTTGCCTTCACGGAGGCTCCTATTTTACCCTACAAAAAGAACAGGATAGGCATTGGGGCCTGGTTTCCAAATGAACCGCTATCCTTTTTTGGTAGGGCCCCCTCCAAATCCCTGCCCACACGATAATTCCCTTGTTAGGTTGATGACCTGGCTCCTGAGCTGATGACCTGGTAGATTCTAAACATGGTTTGTGCCTGCGTGTTTGCCTGGGATTCTCAAGGAGCCTAACGAGGTTAGGAACCCAACTACCACTGGTGTTCAGTAGGAGAAAAGCTCCTGGCTCTTCTTGCTTTGGAAAATCCCAGCTGAACTTTTCAAAGGTGACACGTGATTTTGAATGCCCTCCTGAGCCACTTGAAGGGGCCTGATCCACAGAACGTCCTGAGCACCCCACCACTCTGACGCTGAGACCCCTTTTGGGTGTCTCACCATGGGAGCCTTCCTGGCCAAGATGCCCCCACTACAAAAAGGATGTGACAAGTTGGAGAGAGTGCAGCGGAGGGCAACCAAAATGATTAGGGGGCTGAAGCACAGGACTTATGAGGGAGAGGCTGAGGGAACTGGGCTTGTTTAGTCTGCAAAAGAGAAGAGTGAGGGGGATTTGATAGCGGCTTTTAACTACCTGAAAGGGGGTTCCAGGAGGATGGGGCTAGGCTGTTCTCGGTGGTGGCAGATGACAGAACAAGGAGCAACGGTCTCAAGTTGCAGGGCGTGAGGTCTAGGTTGGACATTAGGAAAATGTTTTTTACTAGGAGGGTGGTGAAGCATTGGAATGGGTTACCTAGGGAGGTGGTGGAATCTCCATCCTTAGAGGTTTTTAAGCTGAGGCTTGACAAAGCCCTGGTTGGGATGATATAGCTGAGGTTAGTCCTGCTTTGAGCAGGGGGTTGGACTAGATGACCTCCTGAGGTCCCTTCCAACTCTAATATTCTATGATTCTATGATTCTATGCAGGCTGGCCAGTGCTTCTCCTCCGGTAGGTGAGCTGTCACCCTGATTTTCTGCAGTGGAGAAAGCATCCCCTAACCTAACCAGAGTCGGTAATTTGTCCCATCTTCCTTCCCGCAGCTCTCTGTACTAGGATAGCTAACAGAGGCTAGACCCATGTGCTGATCTGTCAGTCTGTCCTCTGGCACTCTCCCCCGCCTCAGGCATCATGGGAGAGCTGCCCAGGTTTTCCCAGAATACACTGGTACACACACCTCCCCTGCATAAATACAATGGTGATGGCTGAAGTGCGGACACAGAGTGGTTATTGTGACCGCACAGTGGAAGGGCAGCTGCACGCTGGCTAAGTCTACACAGGATAGTTTAATTAGTGTTAATTGTGATGTCCCTTTAGAGTGGGATTTTCCAAGTGGCCTAAGGAAGTTACGCATCTGATGTCGTTAAAAAACAATGGGGGCCGGACACTGAACTCCCTCAAGCTCGCTTGCAAAAGCCAATTGTCTTTCCATTGTGAACGAGTTTATTATATTATTCATTGTATATTAGAAAGACAATTATTTATTGCCTTTCCATTGTGAACGAGTGTGAGACCCGACAATTCATCTCACATCAGAGATGGTACAAACTTCACTCTGCATCGCTGCTGCCCTGTCTGTTCAAACCACAAATGAGCTTTCTCCAGAGTCACTCAGCCTCAGAGAGTATAACTTTAGCTTTGCAGTCAGCTTTCAACTGGGATCATCGCACTGGAAAAATGATCCATATCTATGCACCTTAGGTATGTCCAAGGTGCCCATCACCTTGGTATATAAGCAGCTTGATAGCTACCTGGTCTAGTGCCCATATGGACTTTTATTATCATAATGTTACTGATCTGTTATTTGTATTGATTTATCGCTTCACAATTAAGCTCTGCTGATCAGCTACCAAGAAAACGAAGTTCAGATTAATGGGTCCCACTGGACATTATTAAAAAGTCTTTGAAACAATCATGAAAAAGATTTTCAACTCTGCACGGATTGCAGAGGGATCGTTAATGTTCAGTGGGCTCAACTGGTGTAACGACACTGGAGTCCACCAAGTTACATTCAGGATGAATTTGGCCCATTGCACCAAATGCCCTAGAGACAGGAGGTGCTTGCTGACTTCTCAGTCGTGGTTAAGGCTGAAACTAATTTGATGTTAAATTATAGCAACTCAATGAGACCTTGCGGGTTTCACCAAACAGGAGGAACAAAACTTTCTGAGTTGGCAGCTGGAGTAAATTGGCATCGCCTCATGCAAGTCAATGCAGCTTTCACCAGCGGAGGCTCTGGCCCCATCACATGCAGCAGAGTTGGTGGATGACTTCATTCTCACTAGACAAATTTCCCCAGTGCTCATCCCCACTGGGTCCCAGAGAAGCAAGTGGTGGAAATGTCTTTGGGGCAAAGGCTAGAGACAAAACAGATGTTAACTCCGAAGGGCATCGAGGGGAATCCAGTCGGTTCTGTGCAAATATCAGGGGGCCAGATTTGTTTTCGGGGAGTAACTCCTCTCTGGGCAGTGAGATTACTCCCTGGATGAGTTTGGCTCCTGTGCTGTTAGCAGTTACCATCGGAACAGTTAAGTGCTGCCGGCTCAGGAAATGGGATACAGATTGTGTTTATGTCCATATCCCACTGGTTAAAATCTTCCCCCTCAGGTGTTAGTGGCCAGTTCTGGGTGCTCACTGAGGGCCAGCTAATTAACCCCTTGGTCACATTAGTGAATGGTTACCCACACGAATAGTCCCTCTGAAGTCTGAGGAGCTACTAGGGACTTTTTGTTGGACTGATTCAGTCTTTTGTCTCTTCTTTGCACCTTTCCCCATCACCGCTCGTTGTTGTAGGTTACCGTGACACTCTATGAACTGCCGCTCCCTTCTCACCACTGGAACCCACAATGAGGGTCAGTTCGTAGGTCGATTATTGCAGACCCGTTGGGACTCCTGTCCTTGGTGGGATTTTGGAAGGCAGTTAAGTGCAGAGCATCTTTTTGAAATCAGTGAGTTTTAGGAGCCTTGGTGCTTTAGAAAACCCACTAGGCACCTAAATACTCTTTTAATAATCTGTCCTCAAGTTCCCCTGCCACAACTGAAAACCTATCACAAATAACCAGCGTAACTAAAGTGCAGTTCAGCATAACTCACCATCAGTGGCCCTGAAAGCTCCAGTCTGTCTCCCCTTCCGTCAGTGTTAGACACACAAACCCCTTGTGTTAGTCCACCGAATTAAATATCCTGGCAATAACAGGCATAACGAATGGACCTACCCCG
>NW_027132094.1:0-3300 GCF_026122565.2 Emydura macquarii macquarii | reverse complement strand
CAACCCCCGCGCCACGTGCCACGCGCCACGCTCCTGGCCATGTCCCACGCTCGGTCCCGGCCCCATTACTGTCCCTGGGCTTTGTCACAGCCCTGGGCCCTGTGGCCCCATTTCTGGCCCCAGGGCCTGTGGCTGCACCTCCAGCCTCCACCCCAGCCCCAGTTGGGTCCCCAGTTCCCAGCCCCCATCCATGGCTTTGGACCCATTCCCAGCCCCAGCTCCCACTTGCTGCTCTTGTGGGGGGCGCGACCCCAAATGTTTGTGGCCCACTGCCTTAGAGAAAGGTTTGAAAGACTTTGGAACGTATCAGAGAGTCCCATGGGCCTGATGAGAATCCTTTGGTACAAAGGTAACATGTGTTCAGCCCTTTGATTGGTTTATGGTACGTCTCCTCTGTCGGGTTTTTGTCCTTAAACGTTCTCTGCTGTGGAAGAGCTGTTGGGTTACTGGTAGCTGCTGGCAGACACTGTTCATAGCCCTGGGAGAGAAAGCAAAGCGCAGGTGCTGGACTTTGGTCAGGCCTGCTGTGTGGAGGGAAAGGAATGTGGGACTCTGCCCAGAGAGAGGTGATGGCTGGAGACCTGAGGGGACAATCCTTGAGCAGACCATGGAGGGTTCAGAGGTGCAGTTACCCCAAGCCTGTGACTCTCTGCACTCACAGACATGTCTGGGGCACTGCATGGGTACGTGGTGCTCATTTCTAATGCAGGGCGCTCTCTTACTGTGAGTCTTGCTGCTGAATTCATGCCACCCCGAACCCCTCGCCGATTTAATTTCCATTTATCACTGCACATTTCACAGCACAGTTCACAGTGGCAGGACCTGACCGTCCAATCATCGCCTCCCTAGGTGGGGAGGCTGTCCTGCCCTGCCACCTCTCCCCCAGGATGAGTGCTGAGAGCATGGAGCTGAGATGGTTCCGATCCCGGTTCTCTCCAGTCGTGCACCTGTACGGTGATGGGCAGGATCAGTATGGAGAGCAGATGCCAGAATATCGAGGAAGAACTGAGCTCTTGAAAGATGACATCGCCAATGGGAGTGTTTCCTTGAGAATACACAATATCCGGCTCTCAGACAATGGGCAGTACAAGTGTTTTTTTCAGTCCAGTGTCTCTTATGAAGACACTTTATTGGAACTGCAGGTGGCAGGTGAGTAACTTCTGCTGATGTTTTAATGTTTTAAACA
Organism: Emydura macquarii macquarii; assembly: GCF_026122565.2. Lineage (NCBI taxonomy): Eukaryota > Metazoa > Chordata > Testudines > Chelidae > Emydura > Emydura macquarii. The sequence continues at coordinate 2,114 of NW_027132094.1, read as the reverse complement.
GGGTAATAAGTAGAGTCAGAGGGTTCATGGTGAGATACATGAATTTTTTTTGTTATGACAGGTCGGTACCTCTGCTCTGGGTAAGATTGATTCTAGTTTGTTGTTTAACAGCCAGTTTTTCTAACGTCTCTGAAATCCAGGCACATATTCCGATTGTCTTGAAAATTGCCGTGACTCATTGGAATCGGGGGTAGGGTTAGTGGTCCAAATTTAAGTTTGTTAGAGCAAGGGGTTAATGAGATACACAAACACCCCTAATCAGTCCCGAGACATTAACATGTGCTTATCACAACAGTTTTTGTGCACACTGGGGCCGAACAATGGCTGATACCCCCCACACTGATGTCACCAGCTGGGATTGATCTCGGCTCGTGTCTGGCAACCACAGGGTAACTGTGGTTGGTACTCAGGGTGCTGTAGCCCAGAGCCTGGTCTCAGAGTGGGAGAACTGAGGAATTCCCTGCCCCCAGGACAGGGAGAGGCAGGAGGCCTGACCCCTGAAGGTGCTGCCAGAGAGAGCAGAAAGGGGGCAGAGGTGCAGCTAGTTCTGTAACCAGCCATGCCATGAGGTTCAGGTCAGGTGCAGCCAACACTTGGTCTACACTCAAACACTGAGTCTGCTCCACGCAAATCACCCCTCGCACGTAAAATGTTCCCACCCCATCGCCCTTGCCCTGAGGATTCCTTCTGGGACGGTGCCTTCACTGGCCCCCACCAAGCCATATCTAACACCAGGCTGCTGACAATCCCCATGGCAAGAAGTCTGTGCCCTGCTACTGACAACCTGCCCAACTCAGCGCTGAAACGAGACATGATTGATCCCACCTGCAAGTCTCCGCATGTCACAGGGACAGCTCTGCCACTGTGCTACAAATAATTCCTCCACTGGCTATTACAGCTACACTGAATCCCGTGAGTGTAGCCTTAGTGCATGCAGCCAATTCCCAGTGGTTACTGCCAACTGCAAGGGGGCAGAGTTAAGGTTGTTGATATGTTTACCTTCACTATGGATTTCCTGCTTTTCAGTGGTCTGAGTTTTACTGATCTCAGCACACTGTAAGAGCAGGAAATAATATCACCCGGCAGCCTGAACTCTGTGTGAAATTTCCAAGCAGCTTCAGGTCTTCTCTGCACAGAAGCTGCAACCAAAATAACCGGATCAGTTTGAATTCATATCTTTGGTAAAGTGAAGCCTCTTCTTTCAGATTCAGATAATTTTATTTCATTTTAGCTCATCAATAAAAGTGTGTTCTGGTGTGGGAGGCATTACCTTCACCCTGCATTTCCTTCTTATCTAATGTCTGGATTTTATAGACGTGGGGGTGTTTCCTGGCTCTCAAAGAAGTCAAATTTGCTGTTGCCAACTTCTGTGCCCTGGAAGGGAAGGAGGCACTGCCAAGGCAACCTGACCTACCCAGTAACAAAGTGTTTTGGTAGTGAATTAATTTAAGGTTTGTCTACACATTGTGGCACGGGCGGCTAGTTTAGCCCTCTCGTGGGTACTGTGCCCTCTTCGGCCACGACCACAGTGCGCCGGGAGCAGGGGGGAGGAGGGGCCCGGTCCCACCCTCTGTCCCGGGCCCCGACCCAGGGACCCTGTGTACAGTAGCCTTCAAATGTCCGTGACTTACTCCTTCCCTGGGTCGCCTCTCCTTGGCCCCACTGCTCACTATCCACTTCCTGGAACTGGGTGGGGAGGGGTTCTCCCTCAGGCCTGTGTCTTGGGTCCCCGGCCACAGCCAGACAGGTACCTCCCCCGATCATCTCTGGTACCTTTAGGGCCATACTATGTGGTAGTGGTTGCTCCAAGTCCTGTAGCGTAGCATAGCAGAGCAGCTCCCTCTCCTAACTCCCTTCCAGCTGCTCCTGTCTGCCTGACAGGGAGGCTTTTAACTACTGGGGGCAAGCTCCTTGATTGGCCTCAGCTGGCTTAATTGGCCTAATTGCCCCAGAGTAGCCCCAGCTGGATCACCCAGGGAATAGGGATTTGCTCATTCTGGGGCTAATATAGACCCCCTCTACTGCCCTCCTGTAGCCATCAGGTCTAACCCTGTCACAACATACACATGCACTGATTTAAATGAAGTAGTGCAAAGTATCAAATTGGAATCTGG
>NW_027132093.1:0-3314 GCF_026122565.2 Emydura macquarii macquarii | reverse complement strand
ATGTGAAAGATAGAGTGAGGTTGGGAAGAACTCTGCCCAGGTTTCCAAGCTGACAAAGCTCAGACTTACAAGGCGTGAGCTCAGACTAGGGAGAGGTGCAGCTTAGGACTTTGATGATTATTCAAAGATCTGTAACTCTTAAGGAGTTTGTGTCTGTGGTTAAGAAATCCTTTTTGATGAGCCAGCGATCTGTTTTCCTGCCACGTTGCATGTGTAAGTGACTGGGAGGCACAGGAGAACTCAGGCCCTGGTTTTGAGGTCTAGGGCACCTAGAGGGTGGCCTTCCATAGTAAAGTAAGGGACGTCAGACAAGAGATCTGAGCTTGGGTCTTTGACCTGGGGCCCAAGGTCTACAAACAAAGATTAAAGCTTCTCCCCAAAGCTGCTTGACTGGGAAGAATGCAGGACCCAATGATTGGGCCCACTCAGAGCAGAGGGATGACTGTAGATCTGAATGTTACCCCAGCCTATAACAGCTCGCTTGTTTGGTTTTTATTGTGTTTTGTTTGATAAGCTGGCTGATTTTTTCCCCCTCAGGTTTATTTGTGGGGGTGGAGGGAGGGAAGTATGAAGGATGTTTGGTTCAATGGAGGTGTCAATGTTCTGTGATGTATTCAGGAAGTCAGTGTATCGTCTCCGTAATGGTGTTTTCCGAAAGAAGTGACCGTTTGCCCTCCACCAAGAGGAAGGGGTGGGAAAGAGTTCTGGTAGATGTCTGGGTGCTGAGATCATGATGAAATGATTATTTCAATGCTGCTGGGATTGTATGGAATTCGTAACGATGTGTTAGGGCATCTAGAGCCTCCGATGGGCATCTCTCTATTATTTTATATCAAACTAATTAAATACAATATGTGCTGTGCTTACTATGGCGACGACGCTTTTTGAAGAAAAATGTCTTCCACTGTTTCCCAAAAGAAAATCTGACCCTGTATAATGAGGCCTAATATTGACCCACTGAAGTCACTGGGATGTAGCCGCTCACTTCAAAGGGGTCAGGATTTGGTCAACGCTCAATACACAGAAGGATCCGAATGTGGCTAAAGGCACCTGGAGATAGTGAGTGCAATAGGGAGATAAGGTTGGAATTCCTCTCTCTGCTAGGCCAGGGCACATGCTGAGTAGCTCCACTGACGTCTCTGGTTTAACTCTGATGAGGTTCTTGCTGAAAGAGGCCGGACTAAATTCAGGAAGGATTGCACTTAATTTGTAATGAAAGAGGTGCCAGGACTCAAGCAATTGCGTGTGGGGCTCAAGCAATTTTTTTACTTCCATAACTGACTCGGCAAGCTCAGAGGTGCCAGTGCTATGAACTGCCAAGCTTAGAAGAGCCAAGGCTGAGTAAGGCACTTATGTTCTGGAATAGGCTGCCACAGGAGGTTGTGAAATCTCCATCATTGGAGGTTTTAAAGAACAACTTGGACAAACACCCATCAGGGAAGGTTGAGGTTTACGTGGCCCCAATTCAGTGCAGAGGGCTGGACCTGAGAACTTCTTGAGGTTCCTTTCAGTCCTACATTTCTATGAAGCTCTGACTGATAAAAATACTGGTGAAAATTTCTGGTCTGAAGTTATTCTGGTCTAACCTTGGTGGACAAGTGCCATTTACCACCCACCATCCTGTGTAAATCTGGTCACATCCCAGATGAAAAAGGATCACAGAATTTAGCTGATTATTATTATTATATTCATTCTGCACACGGCTGTGTACACTACATATCTGATAGATAACAGGAGTGTACGTGATTAGATGTACAGACAGACTGATCTCCTCCGAGCACACAAGCTTATTTTGTCATGATAGATAGATAGATAGAATTGCTATGACCTTTTAGGTTCGTGGATGTCTATGTGCAGATCACGATTTTCTTACAAGTATTAATTAAACATTATTCACCAAAGCATGTCTATGAGCATTTCTTACTCCACAGCTCACTGACAAGCAACTCACCATAAATACTCTGTGTCTGAACTTTGAGATCTTTTGACTGGACACATTTTTAACACGCTCCGTTTCTTTTCTCTGATTGGTTAAATTGTAACATTGGAACGCTTAAAAGAGACGGGGCCATAATCTCACAGGGTGTCAATTGTTACAGCTCTGTGGCTGTCAATAGATCTCTGAGAGTTTGCACCACCTGTGTCTCGTCCCTGAACACTCAGGATGGCGAATTCAACCCCTCCTCCCTTGAATATTCTGTACTCAGGCCCTGATACAGGAAAACACTTAAGCATGTGCTTAACTTTAACCATGTGACTAGTCCTAGTGAAGACTTGAAGTTAAACTCATGTGCTTTGTTGGATTAGGGGCAGGGGCAGGCTCCAAGTTAGAGCCAAAGGCTGCATGGGACAGGGTCTTATCCAAACCGCTGTCACGGCCATCATTCCTCTCCTACCTCAGTCAAACGTCCCACTGCAGCCGGGGCACTGGGATCACTCTCCCTCTGGGGTTTGGTTTGTTAACAGAGAATAACGGTTGGAAGTCAGAATCTCCAGGCTGCTACTCCAGGATCACCAGGCCATTCTGCCCATCCTGGGCTCCTAATTCCCTCTGCTGGGCACTGTTCCTGCCCAGCAGTGCAGGTCCTTCCAGCCGGGCCTCCTTTCTGGCTTCTGTGGAGAGCTTCTTCCGAGTCCTCCCTGACCCTGGGTTCCCTCTGGATCCCCTGCAGGAGTCTCCTGAGAACTAGAATTCTTCTGCTCTTTACCCTTGGATCGGCACATCAGTCCCAGCTTTCTGTTCCTCAGATCTCTCTGAGCAGTGGAGCGCTCCCAGGCCACCCCAGACCCTGGGCATTTCCAGTGAGACGTCCCCTAGGTCTGACTTACCCACTGGTCCCCCTGGCTGGGATGGATCAGCCTCCCTCCCGCGATGCCTGGTCACCTGACCCAAGCACAGCCTGCAGCCCAAATCCTCACCTGGGAACAGATGACCAGGCACAGGTGTGGATGAGCTCATCCCCAATTAAAGGGCCAGCCCACTCTGAGACAGTGGGAATTTAAATTGGGCTTAAGGCATTTAGGCACCCCATTGCCATACAGTGGGAATGCTTCCTGTGATACAGCCTGTAATCCAGACTGGGAGCCAAGGGAATCGGGTGCAGAAATCTCAGTCTCTTTTGGGCTCCTAACTCCTTCAGGCTCAGTTGAAAATGCCCGTCATTATCTGTAATGACAACAATATGTGTTATTCTCAAGGATTATAATGCGGCCTTATCTTTGACCAGCTCTGTGTATGAAAAACTAGAGTAATTTTTGCTTTCCCAGCAACATGCAATAATATATACAACCCCCCTTGACTGTACTCCTTTGTG
>NW_027132092.1:0-33498 GCF_026122565.2 Emydura macquarii macquarii | reverse complement strand
GCTGGACTAGATACCTCCTGAGGTCCCTTCCAACTCTAATCTATGATTCTATGATACACAATTTGGATCTGCATCCATCTGCGATCCGCACAAATGTTTCGCGGAGATCCACCTCTGGAAATGAAATGGATGTCCACGGGATTGCAGGCTCTATCTGTCTGCACGTGTCCTACAAAAGAGTCGCCCAATCCCCAGCCTGTATGTCACTTTCCAGAGCCCTCCATGTGTCTCTCACAAGGTCCAGGCAGCTGGCTGCTAATCTGCTGCAGAAGTGCTGAATATTTTCCTTCTGACTGTCCTGGGGCTCTGGCAGAGCAGGTGAGATGCCCGCCAGCGAAGCAGGTGCATGAAGCACTGAGCAAATGACAGGGTGGCGTGTGGGAGCTGCTGGGACCCAGAAAGGACTCACTTTGATCTCCAGCATGTCAGAACTCCTTCCCTGCCGCCCGTCTGTCAGAGGGGAGGAGACTCCCCCCTTTCTCTGCCAGCAGGCTGTGGATCTCTCTACACAGCAAAAGCCATGCACAGGCTCGCCTGCCTGACTAGCCTGAATCCAGCCAGCACGGGTAACAGCAGCGGTAAAGGCAAGGAAACGGGCGTGCGTGCAGGCAGTGCAAACCCAGCCCAGCTGCCGGGTACGTTCTCAGCCAGCTCTGCCGTCACCACGATTGCTCCATGGGTGTGGCTAGCCCGTGCACCGCCCCTGCCGTGCAGCTGTCCCCAGTGCATGGCGTGGAGGTGGGGAGAAGGGACGGTGGCGCTAGGCCAGCGCGTTTGGACACTGAAACGATGTGGACAAATGCTGCAGCGCTGGGCCAGACTACAGCCGCCGGATTATTTCACGTCCCTGCAACCCCGCTGGATGACGACGTGTCTCTCCCACTGGTCAGTGCTGACTATACTACAGGAAAACTGACTGGGCTACTTAGGGCCGGCTTTGCCGTCTCTGTGTGTGTGTCAGTGCTTGCTGCAGAGGCGTCACTGTATTAACACCACCTCCCATCGCGCCCGGACCGGGCGGGTTTCAGACTGTTTCGTGAGCGACGTTTTCCCGGCTCCCAGCGGTCAGATGGTTTCTCCTGGGCATCCCCGCCTGGCCTGCACCGCGCCTACTTTCACGGGAGCTGCTTCACCAGGCTCAGGGCTTGCTCTGCCTGCCGCGGAGGGGGAGCCGCCGGGTGCTTCCGCAAACAGCCGGGAGGTCGCCGTGCGCTCCGGGCAGCCAGTGGCCGGGCCCTGCTCGGGCGGCAGGAGCTGCGGTTTCACCGAGAAGCTCTCCCTGTGCCGAAGGCTCCCCAGGGGCCTCTGCCGGCCATGGTGGCTGGTCCGGTGCATCGCCAAGCGCTGCATGTGATTGAAGCTTTTCCCGCACTCGGTGCAGATCAGCGGGGCCTGCCCCGTGTGGACCCGCTGGTGGGTGAGAAGCACCTTCCTCAGCCGGAAGCTCTCCCCGCACTCGGCGCAGGCGAAGGGCCGCTCCCCGGTGTGGATCCTGACGTGCAGCTTCAGGGTGATCTTGTCCTTGAAGCTCTTCCCGCAGTGGGCGCAGGCGAAGGGCTTCTCCCCGGTGTGGATGCGCTGGTGGCTGACCAGGTGGTGCTTCTGCGTGAACCTCTTGCCGCACTCGGCGCAGGTGAAGGGCTTCTCGCCGGTGTGGGTCCGCCGGTGGATCACCAGGTGGTGCTTGTGGCTGAAGATCTTCCCGCAGGCCTCGCAGGAGAACGGCTTCTCCCCGGTGTGGACGATCTGGTGGATGACCAGCGGCGTCTTGTCCTTGAAGCTCTTGCCGCACTGGGCGCAGGAGAAGGGCCTTTTGCCGGTGTGGGTGCGCTGGTGGCTCAGCAGATGGTGCTTCTGGGTGAAGCGCTTGCCACACTGGGCGCAGGGGAAGGGGCGCTCGCCCGTGTGGGTGCGGCGGTGCGTGATCAGGTGGTGCTTGTGGTTGAAGACCTTCCCGCACTCGGCGCAGGTGAAGGGCAGCTCCCCGGTGTGGATCCGCTGGTGGGTCAGGAAGACCTTCCTGAGCCGGAAGTCGCTGCCACACTGGGCGCAGGAGAAGGGGCGCTCCCCGGTGTGGGTCTTCTGGTGGGTGGTGAGGTGCTGCTTCTGCGTGAAGCTCCTCCCGCACTCGGTGCAGGCAAAGGGCTTCTCGCCCGTGTGGATCCGCTGGTGGATGATCAGCGCCGTCCTGTCCTTGAAGCTCTTCTCACAGTCCGGGCAGGCATGAGGCCTCTCCGCCGGCCCCACGGCTTTCCCAGGGGCGGGGCCGCTGGCTCCTCTGCCCCGAGGGTCGCCCGCCTGGGTCCTCTGCGTCCTGCAGGAGCTGCTTTCACTCTTCAGTTTCAAGAGCTGGAGACCTTCCTCTCCCACTATTCCTGATAATATCCCCTGTGGCGCCAGGGCTTCGGGATCTTCCTGCTCCTCCTTCTTAATGGTGATGCCGAGACCTGCTGAAGAAAGGAGAGCGTCTAGACGTCATTTCATCGGCTGGAAGAAAGGAAAACTCCTAATATTAAACGAGAATCATGGGACGGGCTGTGTTCTTAGGGTCCTTCCTTCATGACTCACCTGCGCAGGGGCTCTGGGGTCTCCCTTCTCTCCAGCCCCAGGGATCTCCTCCACACGGCTCTTCCCCTCGCTCCATCTGACAGATGATCTCTGGTTTGGCACCAGGACACCCTGTGCAGGAGGCAAAAACCAGTGTCCGGTCAATGAGATGGGCACATGAGAGCAGCCACACTGGGTCAGAGCCATGGTCCGTCCAGCCCAGTGTCCTGTCTTCCAGTGCCAGGGGCGTCTGAGGGAATGGACAAAACAGGGCAGTTACTGAGTGATCCTCCCTTGTTGTCCAGTCCCAGCTTCTGGCTGTTGGAGGTTGGGGACACCCGGAGCGTGGCGTTGCGTCCCTGACCATCTTGGATAACAGCCATTGAGGGACCTATCCTCCAGGAAGCTAGTTATGTTTTGAACCCACAACATCCCTTGGCAAGGAGTTCCACAGGTTGACTGTGCGTTGGGTGAAGCAGTGCCTCCTTTTGTTTGTTTTAAACCTGCTGCCTATTAATTGCATCAGGTGACCCCTGGTTCCTGTGTAATGGGAAGGGGTAAATAACATTTCCTTATTCACTTTCTCCACACCGCTCCTGATTTTACAGGTCTCTGTCATATCCCCCCTACCCCCAGCTGTCTCGTTTCTAAACTGAACAGTCCCAGACTTCTTAATCTCTCCTCAGAAATAAGCCGTTCCACGCCCCTCGTCATGTTTGTTGCACAGGGTGGGTGGGTTTCTCCGGCTGCCTCTTCATTTCTGAAACCCTCTCTGGGTCTCGAAGAGCAGCGAGCGACTTGGATTGTGCATGATACTGGGGGCAGGGCCGTCCTGTAGCTGTGTCAGCCCCGGGGCAGTAGAGAGACAAGGCGGGGGAGGCAGTATCTGCTCTTGGGCTCACTTCCATCGGTGCGAGAGACACGCTTGTGAGCTTGCAGTCAGAGCGCTTCCTCGGCGCTGGGAACCGCGCTGTCAGTAAGTTGGTCCCATGAAATATCGCCTCCCCCGCCTTGTCTCACTGGAGGGCAGCACGTTCCCACTGCTGCCGTACCCTGCTCCCCTTGTCAGGAATAGACAGGAGAGTTTTCACTGCTTCTGGCTATGCTGGGTGGCTTTGCTTTGGTGACTCCCCTAACGAATGGCCCAGGTGAATACACATTGTTCTTGGCTGTAGATGGGCCCGAACGCCCGTGCCAGCCCGGCCCACTGCTCTTAAACTGAGCGGGTTTATGCTTAGCCGTTGGGGGGACGTTTCAGGGCGGTCAGGGGCAGGCGCCGGCCAGCAGCTGAATTCACATCCCTGAGGTCTGTCTACACTGCAGAGTCAGCTCAGTGCAAGGCAGCGAACGTCACCCTCGCTGTGGAAGTGTGGACGCTAAACCCTCGCCCCTGCCTTGCCGTGGCCAATTTAATAACTGCACCTCCACCCACGAGAGGCGTGGAGCCGAGGTGAGCGCAGTCAGGTCGGCGCCGTGTCCGGGCAGACGCTGCGTCTGTGCAGACGCTGCGTGGCTCACGTTGCCTGTCGCTGGTTCTCAGGGGCTGCCCCACGCCGAGAGCACCTGGGATACGAGCGCTCCTGGCGAGGCCGTGCACCGCCGACACAAGGCGCCAAGTGCAGACACGCACCCGCAATCTGATCCCTGCGGCGGAGGCGGCTGGACGCCGACATAGGTTAGGGTGGCTTAATTTTGCAGTGTAGCCATGGCCTGAGAACCGTGAGAACCTTTCTTTATCACCAGTTGCAGGAACACCCTGGACTGGGCCCATTTGGGATGCCACGAGGCACTCGGGGCCCACACTCCCTGATCCCTCTCCCCGACAACAGCTGCCCCAGCTGGGTGCCCGGCACGACTCCAGCTCAGGTCTCCTCTTCAGGAAGCCCCTGTGGTCGGGGCAGGGAGGAATTGCTTCTGGCTGCCGGGGCTCACACGGGGCACACCGAGCCCCCGCGCCTTGTGTCCTGCTGCACAATCACAGTTTAAGGGGCTAACCACACAATGGGGATTTCCTCCAATTACTTTCTTGTACTTTACACAGGTCACGCAAAGGTAAAATATCCCCCACGCCTAAGACAAGAAGGTGCCCGCCCCGCTCGGGGGCAGCGTGCAGGCTGTGTGGGACGTGTCCCCTGAACTCGGCCTTTCCCGGCTTCCCAGCGCTTGCGTTTTAACGGTGACAGGGATGCTCTTGTAAGGGACGCCTCCAGCCTGGGGCCTCAGCGCCACGTATTTGACTTTGGGGACTGAAACTCTCCTGTGTGGGACGGGTGGGGGGAGCTCAGTGCAGCCCCGAGCACCTGCAAACGAACTCCACAAGGACCATGCTGTCTGCATTGCTGTTGACAAAGGGCCTGCGAGCTTTCAGGACAATGACCCCTGAACACGGCAGGTAGAGGGAACCCTCCCAGGGGCCAGGAACCAGCCGTCCACAGACCACGCGGCTCTCGGGGACATGAGGAAAAGTGTCTCCTTACCCAAGGAGGTGACGAGCTCGTAATTCTCCATCATCACGGCCTGGTACAGCTCCCGCTGCCATGGCGCTAACTCCGCCCACTCCTCCAGGGAGAAATAGACGGCGACGTCCTCAAAGGTCGCTGGCACCTGCAATGACACACAGCCCCGCTCAGCACCTGCCATACACACGACAGCCCACCCGGCAGGGGGGACAGTCTAGGTGTCTGATTCACAGCGATAACTGCGGCCTTTTTACACATCCGTCTGATCAGAAACAAGGTGGGCTACGCCCGGTTCAACCAGGTTAGAAAGGTCGTGGCCGGGAGAGGGCTTCTTAGTGATGGGACTGCGTTATTACAGAGCAGGAGGTTAACTCAGCCAGGCCACGGGTTGACTGTGCGCTTTTAGACAGGGCCTGTCTCTTCCTCTCTGTGTGCGCAGCGCCCAGGGCATCGTGAACCCTGTTAATAACAACATGCTGCCCCCACAACGCCCTGAGCAGATTCATGAATGGTGAACAGGGCCGGGTTAACCTGGCTATTCCAGGCCCCAACCCAGCAAATAAAAGGCGTGAGACCTGGGCTGCTGAGGCCCCAGATTTGGTTCAGCCAAAGCAGGGGAAAAGGCCTATTCCAGGAACCCAAAGGAAAGCTGTGTTCCAGCTCCACGCGGGAAGCTGCCATTGCCATGGGGCAGGATTTTGTATTCACTTTCCACCGGTGTAAATGACAGGGCAAGGCAGAGGACACTCTACCCCTGGCGTTACAGCCCAGCCTGGCTCGGGGGTCTCTGCTACCTCCCGTTCTGTACCTGGAGGGCCATTCAAATTACCCCGGGGGCTATGTGCTCCACCGAGACACTTCTTCATTAGCACAGCCAGTAATTCCCGGGTCTCTGCAATACACAGTCACCACAGGAGAACCCGTGGATGAAGTTCACTGCTCCATCTCTCCACACGTGCATTTGAGCAGAGCCAGGATTTGAGCGGACGGACTGCAAAGCATCCTCTTGATTCAGTGCAAAGGGAAGTGGAATCCATACACCTTTAAGCGTCAGGCCCTCTGGCCCTTCCTGATCATCACCAGGAATATTTTTTTAATACCTTGGAATTTTTCAATTCCCAGGTGCAGCTGAGCAAACAGCCCTCTCTGTTCATTAGCAGCAGTAACAGGTGCAGCACTTTTCATCTAGCGATCTCAAAGCACACCAGCTCCTGGGCATCGCTATCCCTATTTTGCAGATGGGAAAGCTGAAGCATGTGGGAACTGACTCACCTGAGTAAGGCCCATTAGCATGACAATAGCTCCGTCGCTCCAGAGTTTGCTCTGTGGCTGGCTGACCCTATCAGCCAGCACAATCTCGGATAGGCCTGGGCTCCAACTCTCCATTACCCTGGCCCTAGAATAACCATTTGCAAAGGGAGCGCACCATGGCCATAAGATGCCACCGCTCTGACCGGGTAGCTTTATACACCCGCTCGGCCCAGGTGTGAATGACTGCACAAGAAACAGCGTGACACAGACCCGGTATTAAACGCATTCTAATTTATACACGTTCAAATCACTGTGCAAGGGCCCCTCCCACAGGCTTACAGAAATGAGGTCACGTCAGCCCATCTCGCTCTGGCAGCCCAGCCTTGGCCCCTCTCCAGGCAGAATACTGCAGTCCTGATTCAGACAAAACTTCCACTGACAACCGAGGGAGTGTTGACTAGGGAGGGCTGTGGGAGTGACCCAGCTACGCTGGTGGGGCTTTGGCTACTTTAGTTTTAAATGTTCCCAGCACAGGGGCTTCCAGCACAGCTCCCATTAATGCCAATGGGAACCGTGCCGCTAAATCCCGTAAAAAGCGTTGGACAAGCTCAGCCTAGAGGTCTCATTGCAGAAGTCCCTGCTGGTGCGCTAGGGCTTCTCACTGCCATACGTCTGTGGGTGTCAAGCCAGTTTTCCATCCGCACGACAAGTGCGTCTATGTGACTCATTTCAAATAAATTTTTCACCTAAGAGTTGACAGACGCTATTAAAATGAAAGTACTGCACCCCTCCAGCTAGGCAAGGGTTTTAAAAAGCCATCAGGTTTCTTGGGCAAGATTTATTAATAGAGTCATCGTTTTTATGGGCAGGAGGGACCATTAGGATCTTGTAGCATAACACAGGCCAGAGAACTGCTCCCAGTGACTCCTGCACCAAGCCCATATCTTGCGGTTGAGCTCGGACATATTTATTAGCCAGCCATCCAGTCCTGATTTCCAGAGGTCAAGTGGCGGAGAATTCACCCCATCCCTGGGGACATTGCTCCACTGCTTAATTGCCACATTGCTCAAAAATTGCACCTTATTTCTAGCCTGAGTGTGTCTGCATTCGCCTTTCAGCCACTGTCTCTCCGCCTTCATCTGCTAGATCAAAGCGCCCGTTTTAGCCGTGGTAGAGAAACCCCTGCAGCCTGTCTTGGAGTCCAAACACTTCTTCCTGCCTCAGGCACCTGCCCTGTTCCCTCCTTAGCATCCTTCGGCGCTGCCCGGATTCACCTGTTAGAATCTTTCCTTCACCCTCTGAGTAAGGTGCTGCTGCTTCTTTTGGACTTTCGGGGTGTCTGCCCGGGGTGGGGGTGCACAGTGCAAGTCAGGGGGGCTATGCAGTGAGGACCTGCCCCTCCTCCGCCCTCAGACGCCAGGCGTCTGCGGGTGCAGCGCCGAGCAGCCCGGCCGGGCCAGCCAGTGGCCCCGCATCACCTGCGCGTTCCTGCCCAGTTCGCGGCCCGCACGACCCCGGGGTCTCCGCTGGCGCCGGGGCCGGGCACCGAGGCGCTGTGTTTCGGGTGACCCTGGCCAGGGGTGACCCTTCCTTTGCAGGTTCCCACCTGCTGCCCGGCCTCTCCTTTCTCCGTCCTCGCTGCAGCCAGCCCGGGAACGGGGAACGGGGTGGGGGGCTGCCGTTACCCGGCTGTTGACACCCCCCTTCCCTGCCCAGTCACTAGCTAGCTGCTCCGCCAAAGGAGGGAGCCGAACCCGGATTCTGCTGCTCCCCGGGGCCCGTCCAAAGCCGCTTCTCCGCCTCCCTCCCCGCTGCTCGCGGCTTGCGGGGGCTGCTCCTGCCCCGCCGCGGGGCCCGACGGCAGAGCCGGCCCGGAGAGCCCAGCGCCCCCGGCTCCGCGCAGGGCCAGCCCGCCGGTGCAGGACCCGGGCCCGCGCTGCCCGGGCCGGGCGCGCAGGAAGGGGCTAACGACGGGCTGCGGTCCCCACGCTGCCTACAAGCCTCGGGCGGCCCGGCCCGGCTCCCTCCCCGGCTGGGCTCCCCCTGGCCCGGGGCCAGCGCTGCGCCACGGGCTGCGGGCGCAGAGCGAGCTCCCGGCCCCTCCAGGCGCGCAGCAGCGCCGCGCACCCTGCGCCCGCCGCAGGGACAAGCGCCTACCTGAGCCCGGAGCCCGCCGGGCATCGTCCTCTGCGCTCGGCCGCGGCGCCGGGTCGGCACGAAGGGGCTGCGAGCGGCGGGCCCCGGCGTCCGGCTCCGGGCGAATGGCTGCGCGCCCCGGGGGTGTCCAAGGCGCAGGATGCGCGCAGCGGGAGGAGCCGGGTCCGGAGAGGGGCGGGCGCCCTCGGGCACTGGGTCCCTTCTGCGCAGGCAGCCGGGCGGGGAAGCTCTGCTCGGCTCGGCTCGGCTCTGCTCTGCGGGACCGGTCCGGGAGGGAGAGAAAAACTACATCTCCCAGCAGCCCCAGCGCGGGGCTCCCCCTCTTCGGCCCCCCCCCCGCCTGGGCGGGGCCTAGCATGGGGGGGCGGGTCCAGACTCCAGCACAAAGGGACCGAGCGAGGCTGGTCTGCCAGCTGGAAGTGCAGGGGAGGAGTTCAACCTGCGGGTCCCCGCCCCGAGCTCCCCGCCTGGACTGCTGCCCAGCCTGGGAACAGGGCTGTAAAGACCATACATAGCCCCCAAAGGGGCTGGGGGCAAAGGCCATTTGCCCGCCTGTGCCAGCTCAGACACGGCACCGGGAATGGGGCGTGTGCCCTTCTTCTGCTGCTCTGCCTGGAGCCAGGCCTGGGAAGTGAGTCGGGTACAGCCCAGAGTCAGGGCTGCTTTCTCGGGAAGGCTCCACCGTGACGGGAGCAGGATCAGCCGGTGACCTCACCCATAGCAAGGAAGTGACTGAAACGTGACCAGTGAAAAGAGGAAGGGTTTTATTCAAAGCCTTTAAAACGCTGTGCAAAACATCCTTGGCTCCCAGCTGTTTAACTGCAGGGCCTGAGAACCAGGCTGGGGAAAAGGTCTCGGTGTAAAACATCCAGCACCTGGGGCCCTTTCCGTGCGGGGCTGAGATCCAGTCACATTTCTAGGGCCACCGAGGGAGACCTGTAGCAAAGCCCAGACTGGGTAGTTGTGATATTTCTCAGAGAGAAAACAAATGGGGGGGGGGTGAACCCCCTTTTCTTTCAAGCCGCCTTTATACAGATCATAGTAATGGGGGCGGGGGTTAGAAATAGACAGTTGGGTATGTGATGGCCAGGAGAACTGCCTGCTGGGTGTGAAGGATGCGGATCTCTCGAGACATCCTGGCATACTTATGTACAGGGCTGGGGAGAAGCCGGTGGTCATGGTACCTGTGGCATAGGAAAAGATTGGAGAGAGGTCCTGGAGGTCAAATTCAGGCTGCTGGGTAACAGACTGAGGTCCAGGACCTCCATGGTAGTAGTCTCAGAAATGCTGCCAGTTCCACGCGCAGGGCCATGCGTGGGTGAGACGACGGGGCAGGGAGGAAGGATTTAGGTTTATTAGGAACTGGGGAACCTTTTGGGAAAGGGGGAGCCTGTACAGGAAGGATGGGCTCCCCCTACACCAAATCAGAAGCAGACTGCCGGCACGTAGCATTAAAAAGGTCCTAGAGGAGTCTTTAAACAGAGGTCTGGCGGAAGGCTGGGCTGGCAGGTGCGGAGAAGCACATGGTTTGGACGGAGAGACATCCCTTGGGGAGGATCTATTACAGGGGATTCTCTGTCTCCCAGTAGAGAGGAGAGGATCGAAGTTGATAAAGTACAGGCAGGAAGTGAAGAGAAACAGTCCCCGTCACTCACCTGACATGAAGGCTGACAGCGAAACAATGACAAATGTTGTGAGTGCTCGTCTACAAATGCTAGCAGTTTAAATACTGAGCTGGGTGAACGTGTGGGCCTGGTACTAAATATAACGGGCATCGCAGAAACCGGGAGGAATGATGGTAACCATGGGACATGGCAGTACCAGGGTACAACTACACAGGAGTGCCAAAGTAGGTCGTGCTGGTGGGGGCGTGGCTCTGTATGTGACCGAAAGCAGAGCGTCACGAGGCCTGTCCGCTCCCAGGGCTCTCCAGCGACCAGGGATGCCGGGGAGTTGGGCTGGGGTGGCTCCGTGACCGCCTTGTTTCCTGGACACCAGGCTTTGACTCGTGCTGTCCCGTGTCTTCGCCCGACGCTGGAAATCCTCCTCGCTGGATTTTCCCGCCCGTCTCTTCTGAAACTGCAGGTGCTGCCACGTCTCCAAGTTGGTTCCATGCCTGATCCCACCATCTGCTGGAGGGAAAAGAGAGGCCAGGTGTCACCCCAGGGGCAAAGACCTCCTGTTAAAATCACTGTCTTCTGGGCCTAGCCAGACCGTGGCTACTTGAGTCTGACTGTAGAAAACCAGCTGGGAATCTGGGAATCAACTTGGTGTGAAGCTTGGCACGTATCCTCAGCTGCTGGGAAATTACCACACTCACCCCGTGTCCTATGGAGTGAATTTCCCCTTGAAACATCGCTCCCCAGAGACAGCGCCAACAGGGAGGAGCTACACTTGGGTTACATGTCATCAGCAGTGGCCGGCTGCTGTGGGTTCGAGCTGGGCCGCCATTCCAGAGAGACTGCCCCAGACAAGTCTGCCGTGGTTGGAGGCTCATGAAAGCAGCTCTCCCCAGCAGTGAGCTGTGCAATATGGGACAGGGTCCAGCTCCAGGGATGCCCAAATGGACCTTTTCTGCTGCCACCAGAGCTCTGAGGCCCCATTTCTGTTCTGGGCTCAGAAAATACCAGCCCCGTGCTGGGGAAGGGAGAGGGGTGATAACAGTTCCCTGCCAGCCCATCTGAGCAGCTGTGAGCCCCAGATCTGGGTGGGGAGACAGGGCTGGTACCTGCCAAGGAGATTCACAAATGCTGGTTACAAACTAATTGGGAGAGGCAGGTGCTGACTAACGGGCGTGTATGTGGGGGAACTTCCCTGGGGGCCAGGGAGTCCCTCCCCCACTTCTCAGGGCATTCCCTCCCAGCTCTCTCGAGCAGAGGCTCCGGGGGCGGGGGGACATCCAGCCCTGAGGATCCCCAAGTACAGCTCTTTCCCATACTACTGCAGGGGTTCCCCAATGTTTTGCCAGAACGGCCCCCATTTTAATTGAGTTTTTGCTGCTGGGACCCCAGGCAGCATGGAGGGCGCTATTTTGAAGTGCACGGCATGACCTCGCACGCACCATACGTGTGAGCTCACACTGCAGGGAGGACACCATTTTGCTCTCCAAAATGGTGTCCTCCGCACAGTGTGACCCAGTACGTACGGTGTGTGCGAGATCACGTGGCGAGACGGACGCCATTTTGTGGTGTCCTCCACGCGAGGTCATGCTGTGCGGAGCAAAATGGCGTCCTCCGTGTGGCAGGGATTGCCACAACCCGATCTGCTGGCAGGGGACCCTGTTTGGGGTCATGACCCACAGGCTGGGGATTGCTGGACTGCTGTGACCCAACCTACATCACACAGGCCAGAGAACGTCTTCAAAGGAATTCCTAGAGCGGTTCTTTGGGGAAAAATCCAATCTAGATTTCAACATGTCCAGGGACAGAAAATCCACCACGACCCTTGGGACATTTTTCTGACCGTTAATTACCCTCACCGTTAAAAATGTATTTCCGGTCTGAATTTGTCTAGCGTCAACGTCCAGCCATTCGCTTGCATGTGCCAGCTTCTCTGTGCTGAGCTGTGCCAGCTTCTCTGCTAGCTGGAAGCGGTCGTTTTTAAATACCTGTTACCCAGGAAGGTTCTTACAGGCTGGGATCAAGTCACCCCATAATTTTCTGTTTGCTACACTCAGGAGATGGCCCTCTTGGACTCGGTCACTATACGGCAGGTTTGCTAACTCTGCAATCATTCACGGGGCTCTTCCCTGAGCCCGCTCCAATTTACCAACATCCCTCTTGCATTGTGGACACCAGACCTGGACCCAGGAGTCCACCAGCAGTCGCACCAGTGCCAAATACGAGGTAGAATACCTTCTCTGCTCCTCCGTCAGATTCCTGTGTGCGCAGCCCAGGATGGCATTAGCTTTTGTGCCCACAACGTCACACTGGGGGCTCATGTTCAACTGATTATCCACCATGACCCCCAAATCTTTTTCACTCTCTGCTTTCCAAAATACAGCCCCCAGGCTGCTGAAGCACTCTGTGGATGCTGAGTCAGAGCTTGTGGCCACATGTTAGGCGTGATGCTGGGAGCTGATCAAGTGCAGCTCCCGTTTCAAGCCTGGCCCAACATCTGAGGCCCTGGGACGCCTTTAAATACCTTGTGAGGGACTCCCGGCATTGGAGGAGTATTTAAGAAATACTCTCACACTAATGAATCTCATTTCAAAGCTCCTGGCAGGCTGTGATCAGGGTCATGCCGCCGGCTAGGGGGAGTAAGGACAGAGGAGGAGAACAGAGGTGGTTCTGGCCATTTCTTGCTCGTCCTGATGAGGTCAGTGGAGAAGCTGGTGATGTGGGTAAAGGCTGTGAGAGCACCAGTGGGTATTCGCCTTCCTTCCCCCCCAGCAGGGCCCAGCAGAGATGGAAGCACAGGTCGGGAAAGGGAGTCACAGCTGGACCGAGCAGAACAAAGACTGGTCAATGGCAAGGAAAGGATGCAGCAAGGTACCGATTCCGGAGTAGAAGGGGCGCAGGAGAAGGTGCTGCTGCAGGAGATACCTGGGCACATGCTCTGGGGGATTCTTCTTCCTCCCCGTGGCCCCCAGTCCCAGGCACACAGCTTTTCCCCTCCACGAACCAGGACAGCTGCTTGGGTTTGGCCCCTGGATAGCCTGCTGGAGAGAAAAGATGGAGAGAGAGGAATGCAGTTATCCTGAATCAGTGACTGAGACCGCAGGCTCCTCGGGACAGGGGCCAGTCTGTGTGACAAGGGGGCTCTGTTCCTGACTGGGGTGTAGCCACGACACAGCCGTAATGCTGGAACGCTGACTGATGTGCCTGCGACCTGGAGGCCAGTCAGTGTTTGCCGTGCCCCTGTCAGACCCAGCGGTAGCTGTCTGTGTGTGTACAGACTGCCCCCGCCTCTCTATCATCGAGCAGTACAGCACCCAGCGCGAAGCCTCCCGGCTCTGTGACGGCAGCACCAAGAAGTAGTAACAGGAGGAGCTGGGATGCGAGCGGCAGGCGTTGGCTTTGAGTCTGTGCCGGCGGTGTGTACTCTAGGCTGGTGCTGGCAGAGAGCAGGCGGTGGGCAGCCAGCCCTGATGCCGCGCCGCGGGGGGCCGGGCACAGAGCGCAGCTGTTGGGTTGAGATGCAGTGGCTTCGTTTTACACAGAGGACCGGGCAATTCCATGCAGCAAGTCACCAGGGACTCTAGGTTCAAGGATCTTCCTGGAGAAAAGTGCTTCTCTCCCGTGCAAGAGACACGGCCTGGGAACGTTCATTCTGCAGGGAGATGCCAGGCTTTGGGGTTTGGTACATTCACTGCTCCCCACAAACCCCACAGCAGGAGAGAGCCCTGCAGGGCCACAGCACTCGGCCCCCCATCCCCCATGACCTGACGCCCGGCAGAGGCGCTGGGCCCCGCGCGGTGTGGTAGAAAGTGAGAGCATCAGGCCTGGACCCTAGCATAAGAGGCCAAGGCAAAAGGCCTACAGCTGAAAGAATGGCCAGGCCTGACATAAAGCCAAGTTAGCAGGAGTCAAGCTGTGAACTTACGACCTCACAGGAACTGGCATGAAGAACTGATGCTGCAAACACAGATATTGCCAAACCATTGCTAGAAATATACAGCAGGTGCCGAAGGGACCAGGGCATCCTAACACCACTGAGATAGCAAGGGCAACCCGACCCCTGAAATGACACTTTGATGGATGGAAATGTCTTTTACTACGACCAATGGAGATGTTTTGCCATAAAGGGTGGTATTAGATGACGTCAAAGGGTGGCAAGGGTCGAAGGGGCAGAACGAAATTGTCCGTAACAGTGTATAACAGAGGGTGTCAGAGAGAACAACGTCACCCGGCCCAGGGGATAATGGAGAGCCCCGCCGTTAATTTGTGCCAAGTTCATTGTAATAGAGCACTGGTGTTTGAAGTGTACCGGTAACTACTGTACGACGCTTCTCATTGTGCTTCAATGGCAATAAACCTGGCCAGGTGCCTTCGTTGCTCAGCAAATCCGTGGTCGTGTCGCTTCATTCGATCGCGCGTGCCGTCTCGGTTACCTGCACAGAGCTGGGACAGCAGCTACGTGGGGAACACGCACGCAGCCAACACTGACAAGCACTAACAGCTGACGACACTGGTGACCCCGGCCGCTGATCTGGTACGTAAACGAGCCGTGCTCTGGAAGGAATCGCCGTCTAACTTGACAGAAACCACGAGCTAGGGAATCCCCGTTCACCCTCCCTTCAAACACGCACGGAGTGTGATGAATTTTGGATGCACTGGGTAGCAAGTAAAGGTGGTCCATATGAGTTTAAGAAGCAGAGTGGGACAAGAATATGTAGAGCAATGTCAGGGCGCGGTGCTGTGAAAGATTATAATAAGAGCAAAAAGTGCAGAGTGCTCCGCATCATGGCCATGGCGCTGAGACGGTTGAGGCAGCAAGCGATTAAGGTACGGGAGCTAGCGACAAAAACAATGAGAGTTAGAAGAGGTAACTCAGACTGCTGCGCACTGGAAAAACCAGGCTCTGCTGGCAGGGCAACAAGCAGTTCAGACCCAGGATCTGCTTGAGCTCAAGTTTTCCTCCCTTCCAAGGTTGCTCTGCCCCCACTCTCCCACCTCTGCTCACTTTATAAAGCAAAGTTAAAAGATTTAGTTATTACAGAAAGCACCGTTCCTAAAAAGACGAAGCAACTGAAAACTGAACAGAACAAAAACAAAGGGGGAAAAAAAAAGGCAAAAAACTTTCCTTCCAGAGAGTTGGGAATGTTTCCAGGGAATGCCCGGGAACTCTCCTGAAGATAGGATTGCTAAGCAACAGAAATTCAGACTACTTCCAGTCCTAACCACTCACTGATATTTAAAACACGGGCATTCCTTAGTCCATATTAAAAAGTTTTAAAATAAAGTAAATGCCTTAAATTACTAAATAATGCAACAAATTTGACAAACAACTTGATATGAATATTTTTTAATCAACTCTTATCAATTTTTTTAAAATAAAAAGGTAATAACTTGCTCATTTCAATGTTTAACTCTTCGGTTTACCTGTCTATTTTCTAAAACACATGGCCTTGATCATTGTAGCTCTTAATATCTTATAAATATAACTGACGCCATTTGATTTTAATTGTAAGTTTGTCCTGTATCTCATGTATGTTGTCCTGTGTCCTATGTTGTGTGTCATGTAACCTTTTTTTTTGGTGCAACGATAGTCAATTTTATACTTTTCTAACACAAGTCTCACCACACTACTGTAATGTTAGGGTCGGGGTCTAACCATCATAATATCCATTTCCCCGCAAACTTGAAACAGGCTTTATTTATTTAACTCTAACAAGCATGGGTAAGAACTGTGTCACTAGCTCTTTTGCTCAGACAGAGACTATAAGCAGGAAGAGGCAAAGGGTGGAAAAAGTCCTAGGCAGGAATAAAACCAGGAAATTATTACTGGAGAAGAAGAAAAAAAAGGGGAAGCTCTTGTTTGCATTTTGTTTTTACAGGTTACGAACCCAACCTTGACATGGACGTGGGGACTATCGCTTGCAGTGATTTTAACCCAAGAAGTAATTGGGTTGTCACACACCAAGAATTTGAACCAGACACACCTTGTGGTAAGGAATCGCTGGACAGAGATTTCCAACGACCGCCCTCCCCCTGGATACACTGACTACAAGAAGTCAAACTGTCATAAAACTGGTATGCCAACCGGAAGGAAGGCAACGAACAGGACACACTGTCAGAGTTGCACCTGGGGATGGGCTATTGCAGGAATGCCAGGCTGAACACGTCAATGAGGAGAAGATTGATAAGGACCAGCAAAAACTGAAAAGACACTGACACAAACCAAAGACACAGCGGGGGAATGTGCATGTTGTTGGAAAGTGGCTGAAGTTGTTAACTGTGATCAAGTTGTTGTTCTTCCTGTGTCTCCCAGCACTAATTCCAGTTACATACATCAGACTGAGACACCAGATGAGACCAAGACTACCGCAATTCAGGGGAAAGAGAATATAGTAGATAGACCACAAGTCCCCACATACGTACCACCGATGGCGGTAATATTGTAGGGTCACTGGGACACCGTATCATATTTAATTGCACATACAGATTGGATCCCAATGTTTAAAGCATTTAGACATCACATGGGAGGTAAAACCACAGTGATCAACACATGGTTTTGTGGTATGTGGCAAGTCAAACATACGGACCCCGCCCACTAGGGCGTCAATGTGCCACAGGAAAAGAACATGAAGCAAGCTCATTTAAATTTGTAAAAGCAAATGTAACACAAGGAGATGCCTCCATGATAATAACTAATGTCAGTATAAATGATACAGGTAACATTAATGGACGGTTAAAAAAACTACCAGGTTTAGGGCATGTGGAAGTGGAGTTACCAGTGATTGATACGGTAACAACATCAGCCCCCCGGCCAATTACCACTCCACTGCCGCCAGTGCCCCCACCACAGGAATGCCCAGATCTACAGCCTTGGCCTCCATCAGGAATTTTCCTACATCCTACTACAGAATATATGGTAGAAAACGTTGGTTGGAGATATGTACCCCTTACGTTAAACGTTGCTGGAATGACCATGCCAAAACAATGTCCCCAACAATATAAAGATTGGTTTGATTTAGAACTGGAAATCCAAGTACAACTTTGGAAAGGCTCACAAAATCCCTTATGGGAACAGCAAAAGAGAGAAAAGGGAGGAATTACAGAAACTATCTTGGGCAGCTCAGGTCTTGGCATGTCCGTATGGAATTCAGCAGATGTTGAGAATCTTCATTTGAAAATAAATAGTATTGTGAGTGGAATAGGAAAGGCAGGTAAAACAGGAGGAGGTATCAGCAGCCTACTCTTGGACCAACATGCGATTACTATCAATAACATGCATCTCATTGCCCAAGGGTTTGAACACCTTAATGCGACTATATGTTCATAATAAATAGCATGGAACAAAATGATGCACCCCTGGCAGTGGCTTGTGTGGCCTATGTTGGAAATCGCATGCCAGAAATAATCCAGCAAAGTCTAGTACAATTAAAAGGCAGGAAAGGCCAGGATTATTAAGTCACACAGCCATTTAAAAACAAATACGGGAGCGAGGAGTGAACCACGTCCATCCAGTATTTTTACAGTTTGCTAAATTTGGTAAAATACTGACACGGGATCATGATGCTAGAAAAACCCTGCGCATCATGATGGCCTTCCACAGATGGATACAGGCTCCAGTCAAGGTCTATTACGCCAACAGTGCGGGAACGCTGATAAACAATACGTATATACAACGTTACCTACTGTAAGTCTGGTAGCGGAGAGGGGTGTAGAAACTAACCCGGCCCGTTGTACCACACATAGTGGCTGGCGGATCTGTTACTGTTGAATGACAACTGAACACCGACAACGTGCGGCTCGGAGCCCACATGGCCGCAGGGCAGCAGAACTGGCACGTCACCGGCCTGCGTGCGGGAGGTGCACATCACTCGGGAGCAGCCCTCTCCAGCAGTGCCAGAAATGGAGCTGTGTGGCCCTGGAGGGAACCAGGGCAGGCAGCCTGGCAGGGCGTCTGGCAGAGGGACAGTTTGCGGGGCTAAAGCATAAAGTGGGGTGGGAGGAGGCTGGAGGAGCCCCTCCCGCATATACCCTCGGGCGTGGGCTTCCCTTCATCAAGGCTATGAATAGTCTTTGGAGCCATAATTCTTCAGGCAAAGAGAACCCCTGCCAGGGCCAAATGAAGGCACCTGAGGGGCTCTGCACACCTCCCAGGGGACCAGCATGTTCCCACACCCACCTACCCCTCCCTGGGGTACCAGTGCGTTTCCAAGCTAAAAGAATGGGGTGCTTTCACCCCTCTTGGAGCTATGGTTTTGGGCTGTCTGCAGACCCCGCCCGGCCTCAGGCACACGTGGGTCACGTTTGCATCTCGAGATCTTGTTTGCATCCAAGAAGGATCAAAACAGAGCGAGTTTGAAATGCGAGCTGTTCCCATCATCTGACTCCAGGAGCCGGGGCCGTTTACAGCCCTGCACTGCCGCTGTCTGAATCTGCCGCTGTCCCTCCTGCTGGGAGCCCACTTTTCCATGGACCATGCCTCGGTAACAGAGAAAACCTCCTCTTTACCGAGCCAGGCGACGAGCGCGACGTTCTCCGTCATCACAGCCCGGTGCAGCTCCCTCTGCCGTTCCGCTCGCCCCGCCCGCTGCTCCGGGGAGAAACCGGCCGCGACGTCCTCAAACGCCACCCGGGCCTGCAGCGACATGCGGCCCCGGCTCAGCAGTGCCTGCACCGTGACCAGTCGGCTGCTCGGCAGGACTGGGCAGGGCGGGACTAAGATGAAGCTAGGACACAAGACACAACCCCCATGGGGACTGCGTTGGCCCATCCCTGCACTGTGCTCATGTCTTGGCCATGCTCCTGCCCCCTCCCCACACACACCCTCCCGCTGCTTCCTGTCCTCAGGTGAGCCGGGGTCCATCCTAGCAGAGTCAGGTCCCCGGGCCCACCCCTGGATGTGTGGGGCCCCCTGCCAGCACCGCACCAATTGAGCCAGGTGGGTCTCCCCAGAACGGCCCCTACTAGGGTGGTGGAGGTGAAGCCCCGGGGAGCAGCAGGCTCCAGGTAACCCATTGAGCCGAACGGGGCAGTTCCCATCTCCTAGCTGCTCCGTCGGGCTGTCGGTGTCGCTTTCACGTCCTCTCCCATCTCCCGGGTTGGCTTCAGAACCACTGCTCAGGGCCACGTGGAAAGGAAAGAGCCACCACACGGTACTCCAGCCACACCCATTTCCCCAGGGAAATGCAGCATTTGCTCGCCCG
Source organism: Emydura macquarii macquarii (assembly GCF_026122565.2). Lineage (NCBI taxonomy): Eukaryota > Metazoa > Chordata > Testudines > Chelidae > Emydura > Emydura macquarii. Next base: position 14,265 of record NW_027132092.1, on the reverse strand, counting down.
GCCGCCAGACCGTGCCATCATCCTCCGGTGAACCCCACTGCTCTCACTGGGGAAAGTTTTAGTTGGGTTGGTCCTGCTCTGAGCAGGGGGTTAGAGTAGACGACTCCTGAGGTCCCTGCTAACCCTCGTCTTCTGTGGTTCTATGAAGCATAAACAGACTGAGCTCCTCGCGTCTGTCATGTTTTCTCCAGCTGAGTCGTTTTTGTAGCTCTCCTCTGACCAACACCCTTCTGAAATGTGGACACCAGAGCTGGACAGAGTATTACAGGGTCAGTCCTACCAGTAAAATCCCCTCACTCACCACTCCTCTTCATACATCCCAGGATGGCATTCATTCTATTTGCCATTTCATCGCACTGGGAGCTGATGTGCAATCACTTGTCCGCCCTCACCCCTCGATCCTTTCCAGAGTCACTGCTTCCCAGGAGACAGACCCCAGCTTGTAGGTGGGGCCCGCCCCCTGCATTCCTCGTTCCTAGCTGTGTAAGACTTTACATTTGGCTGTACTAAAACGCATTTGGTTTAAATGGGCCTACTTTACCAAGGGATCCGGATCGCTCGGTAGCACTGCCGTGCTGTCACTCTGCCAACCTCTGTGTCATCCACAAACTTTATCAACCTTGATTGTATATTTACTTACAGATCGTTGCTGAAAGTCTTGCATAGTTACTCCTGGGGGAATTCTGTGCAGAATTCATGTCCCCCCCCGCGCATTTCTTTGTTCCCCCACAGAAAAATGACTTCTGACGGGAAAGCAAAGGGAAGCCACAAGAGTGGTCACATGCCTCTCCCCAGCAATGGGTGCATCATTCTGAGCGCCTGGAGCAGCTGGCAGAGAGGTAAATCACCACAGGGCTGGGGATGCCATGGCCAGCGGCTCCTAGCCACCCACACCCGAACCCCCATCCCACCAAGCCTTAACCCCTGCATCCAGACCCCCGCCCCACCAGGATGACCCCAACAAGCCATCTGCACCTGGACCCCCACCCCACCAAGCCCCACTTCCCCAGCACTTGGAGCTCCCCCCTCACTGAGCCCCCCACACCCATCCTCCGTTGCCAAGCCCCATCCCCCCCCACCTACCGTCACCTGGACCGTCAGCAGAATCTTATTGCCCCTGCATCCGGCCCCCCCCCCCCCAACAAGACCCTGTACATCCATATCCCCACAACTCAGACCCCCCACTGAGCCACCTGCACCCAGATTGCCCCACACAGAATCCCCTCACCCCACAGCTGGTGTGGAGGGGCCAGGCTCCGGGGTGTTTCTGGGACAGGCCTGTCCTTTGCACTGCATCAGGATCAGGTGCAGCCTCACTGCTGAGCCTGTGTAGGGAGGTGTGTGGGGGGCAGACAGGACAACGGGACTGCAGGGTGATCTCTCACCCCTGTGCAGTCAGGGGCCTGTGCACCGCACTGCCATGCTGGAGCCTCCACATTTACTTACTGACAAATAACATTCGCAGAATTTTAAAATATTGTGCACAGAATGTTTATTGTTTTGGTGCAGAATTCCCTCAGGAGTAAATAGTGGGGGGCCTCGTACTGATCCCTGCAGAACCACGCCAGCGGCACCCCCATTTGCTGCGGATTCCCCATTGACAACCACTTTCTGAGATCTGTCGGTTAGCCAGTTCTTAAACCAGTTAACATGTGCTCCATTGCTATTGTACAGTGCTAACTCCTGAAGAAGAATGCCACGTGGCACTAAGTCAATCTCCTACGAAAGTCTAACATTTGTGTAGTAATTTGTAATCTCATCGAAGAATGAAATAGCTGAGATATCTGACCTCTTAGAACTGGAAAAGGTGCAAGAAAGAAACACAATCATTAGTGGGATGGAACAGTTTCTATACGAGGACAGATTAAAAAACAGACTGTTCACCTTAGAATGGAGACAACGAAGCAGGGTATGATTGGGGGGGGGGTCTATAAAATCTGGAATGGTTTGGAGAAAGTGAATAAAGAACTATTACTTACCCCTTCGCTTAACACAAGAACCAGGGATCACCCAATGGAAATAACAGGCAGCAGGTTTAAAACAAATGAAAGGAAGTCCTTCTTCACACAATGCACAGTCACAGCCTGTGTAACTCATTGCCAAAGGATGTTGTGAAGGCCAAAAGCACACCGGCGTTAAAAAAAGAATCTCTCCTCCAGGAACTTGTCTAATTCAGCAGTGGCTATTAGCCAAGATGGTCCGAGATGCCACCCTGTGCTTTGGGTGTCCTTCAACCTCCAACTGCCAGAAGCACCTGGCACTGACCACTGTAGGCAGATAGGACACTGGGCTGGACGGACCATTGCTCTGACCCAGTGTGGCCGTTCTGATGAAATCAGGTTTATTTGACAAAGCCTATTGTCCATAAAACCATGTTGTCTGCCATTCGTTATATCCCTGCCCTTGCATTCTTTAATCATCTCGACCCCTCATCAGCTTTTCCATTTTTTTGCCCGGGCTTGTTATCAGGCTAACTTACAGTTACTACAAAAGCAATGTTCTGTATGGAAGAGCAACACTAGGAAAATATTTTATGTTGCTGTAGCTGCAGTTTAGAAGCTGGAAATAAAAAGAACCAGCATCACGTAGCCAGCCAGCTCTTCATGGATTCCTGCTGCTCAACAGGGGCCCTGGGAACCTGGGAGCCATGCAGGCAGTGTAGGAGGGGTACCCTAGAAAGCTATGCTATTGAAACTGGCGCTCAGCATGTCTGGTTAATCCCATGATTTTAATTTGTGTGGTCTGGCTGATAGGGATCACAGATTCTCCATCTAGTTCATCACTCGGCCTATTCACCAACTTCACGTTTCAGGATTAGTCTCACTGGACAGAAAAACTGACTGAGACTCCTTCAAAGAAACCCTTTTCCTGTTTATTACCTCTCTCTGCTTCCTGTCTGCCAGCTGTGTGACAGACAATGGCATCTGCTGTATTGATGGCCACCTCATTGCCCTGACCACCAACCCTTGTAGAGAATGGCTAGGGAGATCCCCAGTGACATGCTGACTTTTCGTTTCTATTATTTTAATTGTTCTTTTGCAGAAAAGAAGGCGGCAAAAGCAAGCTCACATACAGAAGTTACACCGATACACAGTTACTAAACAGCCCACATAAGTGCTTGCTGGAATACAGAGCATGCAGAAGACTCCGGCTAAGGTACATTCGTTGAATCACCACTCACTTCCTGTCTCCTCACTCAACATTCGCTTTCAGAGAACAGAACTGCATTCTCTGACATTTCCTGCACTGGTCACTCATCAGATAGGACTCTTTCCAAACTGGCTAAGTCACTCCAGCCTGCACACCACTCTGCACGGAGAGTGTTTTGCTGACTTCTGTGTTTTTGATGGCTGGCCTTTTGATGGTCAGACTAGTCTCCAGTGAGAGCACTTTACTTGACGTATTACAGGGAGATTGTCAACATAATAAATATATAAAACTCTGCTCTATTAGTGAAGCAGAAAAAGTGAAACCATTTCATTTGGCTTCAAGAATGAGGCTGGTTTTTCTTCAAATTTCGCATTTCAGTCTTCTTGGGAAGTGGAACTAGACTGCTTGCTTTTGCTTCCTGTTTGTAGTCTGTTTCACTTCCTGTCCTTGTGTTAACACCACGACACTGTGGTTTGGATTTCAGCACTGCAGGGGAATGATTTGAGCAGGGGGTTGGACTAGATGACCTCCTGAGGTCCCTTCCAACTCTATGATTCTATGATTCAACCCCCCAAAACTATTGTTTTATTTAAATTAAAAAGCAACAAGAAAGCAAGTTTATTCCTGTTGAGCTTTACAAAACCTGCAAAACTGTGATTGAACTTAATTTTTTTACCTACATCTCCTTACCGCAACCAGATGATCATCAAACCCCCAAGGCATGAAGCCACCACAAACACTGGACATCAGAAGTACCTTCAGCAGATGAAGTGTTTTAACAGCGTGTGCTGCAAAGAGCTGCAGGAGACACATGAAAGAGCCACTTCTGGCCCAAGAGCCAGTCTGAGCGTCGCTGCTCTAGGCTATGGCTTCTCTAGGTAAAATCTGCACATTAACTGTCTTGTAGAGAAAACCAGAGCGGCAGTAACATCAGCTGTCGGTCCAGCTTGGGGGAGCACCTCCACAGCTCACAGAGAGATGGTGGACACCTTAAAATCTCTCCCCCACACACAACCAGCCCAATATGACTTCTATCCAGAGACTCTCACTGGCCTTAGCGAGACTGGATTATCCCTGAAGGAATCCAAACCCTTGAATAGCACAGAGAATCCATCCACTGCTGTACGGTGGTAGTAAACAGGCAGGAGAAATAGCTTTAAGGACAGGAAATGGGCACACCAGACACCTGAGTTCAGGGCCCAAGAGAGACATGGATGGGTGGGAGCAGTGTGCCAGGTGAAAGGAGATGTACACAGGATTACCAAGGAACGGCATGCGGCTCACAGGGTATCTGCCATTTTTAGAGGCTTTTAATTCACGGATTAGAGAGAAACACCTCCCCTCCCCCCGCTTTTTTTTTTTTAAATGCCAACAGCCATGTTGTGTATTAACACGTCTCTCAGACTGCCAGCTGTCATTTCATAGTGACCTGAATGTGACGAGGAATAGCATCTCCGTGCTAAAGCTTGTTAATTTAAAACGGTCTGATGACACATGGGAAAGATAAAATCAAATTGGACGCAGCAGAACACTGCCAATTACCACTTCACTAAACAAATCATAAAAAAACGAGAGCGTTGCCACAATTTTCTGCCCAGATCTGATGGACAGAGTGGGGTAGTGAGTTCTCATATTACTACGACGTCTTCATTTTCACAAGATACACCGCAGAACACTTCCTAGCAGAATATAGCATAAATAAAACTGAACTACACGAATGCTCAAATGAACAGCATTCATTACAAGGCAGCCTCCTTACTCTCGGATTACACGCTGAGTGCCTCCTCTACAAGATTCAGCAATGTTCACAGACACTTGTGCACGGTTCCACTGTAATTAGAAAGCTAACCTACGAAACGGGGCACTTATTTCTATTTTGGTTAAGCTATTTTAGTGTATTTACTAGGTAGCCAAACAAACGATATATCTAGGAGGCTAATCCAGTTGGTAGAAAATCCGTACTATGGAGGGGAGACCGACAGGCCAATTGTTTGTAGGCCAGGTCCCACAGCAAGGGTGGGTGTGGGGAGTAGAGTCTGTATGTCAGAAGGGTCACTTTTGCACACCCAAGTTGGAAGGCAGCTTCCAGGGAAGCGTCTCTGTTGCCTTTGCAGACATGCTGTCTCCTAGGAGCGGTTCTGTCTAATCTAGCAAAAACAACGAGAGTGCTCTAGCACTTTAAAGACTAACACATTTCTGCAGGCAGAAGCTTTCGCGGGCTGCAGCCCACGTTGTCAGATGGATCTGTATGCAGACTAACACGGCTACCCCTCTGGAACCTGTCTAATCCAGAGCCCACGGTGTGCATGCATCCCATCAGATCCCATCTCCCAGACACAGTGTTTGCCACGTTCCACCCACGCAAACGGTTCTCTCCTTCTCACGTGTGGCTCCTTTCATGTAGCACAAGCTGTTTGTTCTGCACGAACCTCTTCCCACATGCACTGCACACAAATGGTCTCTTTCCAGCCAGGGTTCCCCGGGGTGGCTTCCGGCTAAGGTTTGTCCTGCATTGCGGGGTGCTGGTGAAGGGCTTCTGCCGGGCCACGGGCTGCGAGCTCTGACTGGGGCCTGCCCGGGTGCTCTTCCACAGTGCCGGCTCGGTGTGGGTTCTCTGGTGTGCCAGCATTATCCGCTCGTCCCGGAATCTTTTCTCGCATTCCACACACTGGTACGGCTTCTCCTCCGCAGGGGCCTTCCGGCGGCAGAGACCCCCGTCACCCTCCAGGCCTTCCTCCCCTTCGTCACACGGCCCCTTGCCCCTGTGCACCCTCTGGTGGCTTTTCAGGTGCTGCTTCTGGCTGCAGGTCTTCCCGCACTCATTGCACCGGTAAGGCCTCTCGCCCGTGTGGATCCGCTCGTGGATGATGAGGGTTTTCTTGTCCTTGAAGCACTTCCCACACTCGCCGCAGGCGAAGGGCCGCTCCCCGGTGTGGATGCGCTGGTGGCTGATCAGATGGTGCTTCTGGCTGAACCTGTGCCCGCACTGGGTGCAGGAGAAAGGCTTCTCTCCGGTGTGGGTTCGCTGGTGGCTCAAGAGATGGTGCTTCTGGCTGAAGTTCTTCCCGCAGGCCGAGCACTGGAATGGCTTCACCCCCCCGTGCACTTTCTGGTGGGACACGAGGATCTGCTTGAGCCGGAAGCTGCTCCCGCACTGCAGGCACAGGAACGGCCGCTCTGCCGTGTGGGTGCGCTGGTGCTTTCGGAGATCTCTGCTCTTGTTGAAGCTCTTCCCGCACTGAGCACATGTGTGTGGCCTCTTGGGTGCCTGGGGGCTTCTCTGGTACCTTAGGAGCTGCAGCTTCGGAGGAAGGCTCCTGCCTGTCTCGGGGGCAGGGTCCTTCTTTTCCACGTGGGTTTTCTGGTGTCTCTTCAGATCTCCCTTTGAGGGGAAGCCCTTCCAGCACGCAGGGCATTTAAAGGGCCGCTCCCCCGTGTGGCTCCTTTCGTGTATGGTCAGGGCCGTGTTACTCTTGAAGCTTTTGTCACATTCCGGACACGTCGGGGGGTTCTTCTTTAGCGAGACTTTCGGGGGAGGAGCCCCCGGGGGTTTGTCCTGAGCTTTCTCCACACGGCTTTGCTGCTTCTTGCGGGATTTGCATTGGGCCAGGCTGCTCTTCTCCTTCACACTCCGCGGGGGGCTGCTTTCTTCCAACTTGCCCGAGAACACACCGGGCGGTTCCAGGGTTTCTGTCTCTTCCTCCTCCTCCTTTTTAATCCTGATTCCATCATCTCCTGGAAAGAAGAAGAGTTATTTGAGGTGCTGCCCATTCAACAAAAAACTGCCCATTCAACAAAACCCTGCATTCCAGAGGGAATCCCAATGCGTTCCTAGTGAGAACCCGTGCATTCATCTGCTGGAAAGTTCGGAATGTCTCTCAGCTACTGGGAAATCCCCTCGCTCTCCACAAATGACAGAGACATGCCCATCATGTCAGAGTTTCTGCTGGCCAAGCAACAGCCAGGGAAAGCAGGCTGCATTCACCTAAACAGGTCCTGCTCCCATGCCGGTGACCTGAAATATAATCCTCACTCTGCCCCAGATTCTGCCATCAGTTGCTCTGGTGCAGACTGGCCACAGTGACTTCAATGTGCTATATTGGCCTAAGAAAGCACATTTGGGCCGCTGTGTCCATCCTGCAGGGCAGTCAGGATTATAAGACAGCGGAGTCCTGCCAGCCATGTTTCTGTTTTATTCAACATAGGCTCTGACGCCAGCCCGGAACAGGAGTGCCCGGAACAGGAACTCTGGAGTGGTGTTATAAGCGAGTCATTTTCTGGCACCTGGAGCAGTGGGGGTTGGGAGAGGGACTCAGGAAATGAGTTAATTAGTCCTGTTGGGAAGTCGTGCTCGGCTCCAGCCATGGAGAAATTCTGGCTACACACTACCAGAGTTAGGGACGCTCTTCCTACTCACACAGGCCTCATCGCTGTAGAAGCCCCTCACCGACTTTAATGAGTTTTATTCTCAGTCCAGGGTCCTATTCATCAGCCCATCCTTCAAATGTCCAGCTGTTCTCTGTCTAGCTCCCCCAGCCTTCTGGATACCCCCCGCCACTCACCTGACCAAAACCTTTGGGGTCTCCTCCACTCTCTCAGATGCAGAGGGTCTCCAACACATGGCTCTTCTTCTTGCTCAATTTTACAAATTATCTCTGGTTTGACTGAAGGCCACTCTGTTCCAGGGACAGAGAACAATAAAGTCTCACATTTACATCAATGTCATTAGAGTCTGGAAGAAGGCTTCTCCATCCTCAGCTTCAAAGGTACGACCCCTCACGCTCAGCTCTACCTACTCCAAATTCACATTTCACGCTCCGCTATCCCGAGTGCTACCTCTAGCTATCTGGTCCACTTTCAGACTCGTGTCTTCCGTCCTGCTGCCCCCACGCACCTCTTCTGCTCCAGCGGTCAGTCTCTAGCGCCATTCCTCAATCTTTCTGCATGACTCTTTCCTATACTGGCCTCCTTACCTGATCCACAGCCCCATACAGCACCTTGTCCATGTTAGATTGGAACGTCAAGGGCTGTGTCTCACTATATCCGTAGGGTGCAACGTAGGTGTAATGTGTGGGCAGCGTATGGGCCATGCTTAGGAGCCTGCAGTTAGACTCCTAATTCCATACTCAGGCATCTGAATAAGAATGGCCCACCTCCTGAGAGAAGGGAGAAAGGGATCCTCACCCAGCGAGGCCACCAGCTCGTAATTCTCCCTCATCACGGCCCGGTACAGCTCCCGCTGCCATTCCGCTAACTCCGCCCACTCCTCCGGGGAGAAATAGACGGCGACGTCCTCAAACGCCACCTGCAACAAGAAGCCGCCCGGCTCAGCATCTTGGGCTGCACTGATATCCAGAGCCCTGCTGGGGACTGCAGTAGGAGACAGATATGGGCAAATCCCTTGGACGCACGTGCCAGACAGTGTGTTCCCCGCTCCCCACCGGGCCTGTCTGCTAGTAATGGCGTTCCCTGAAAGCTGACAGCAGAGGGGACCGCAGAGGGGATGCGGGGGAAAGGATAAAACAAAACTGTTTTTATTTTTAGAGGCAATTTCAACTCTCATGATCATCAGGGATTAGCAACGAGCGCCAGGAATAACGGGGACAGACGGGGGTGATGCAATTCGCTCTGCACCGCCCCACCTGAGATGCGCCTCAGTCCTGACCTGCATGGCCTCTCCTGCACAGAAACGTCTGAGCACATCTCCTGAGGGCAAAAGGCCGCCAGGCGCCAGCCTGGGACGCCTAACTCGGTTCACCTCTGACCACGTCACAGGCCAGGGATCAGGGGCAAAAAAATCCTGCACCAAAACCGTCTTCCCCGTCTCCCAAGCAGAATCTCCTGGAAAAGCAGCGGATGCACGCGCCAGGGGAAAGCCCGGATGAGAATAAAGGGCCACACAGTCCACTGAGCCAGGCTGGCGAGGGCAGGCAGGAATTACTGTGCCCTGCCCCCCGGGGGCGCGTTTGGCTAGGGAGCAAAGCTGAAAGCGGATTATTCAAGCCACCCCTTGATACCCATACTGGAGGGAACAGAGCCACCCCACACACTGGGCAGAGGAGAGACCCTCCCACGCCCGGCCTATCTGCTACCCAGGGAGCCCCCTTCCCCCAGCCGACCCCTGTCCCCCATCAATACACAGGGCAGGTGAGGAGAGAGAGAGAGACCCCCACCCCGTCCCGGGCCCATACACAGGCAGAGACGCCCCACTCACCCCAGCATCCCCCTGGGCCCTGCCCCACTGCGGTCAGTCTCTGGGCCCGTGTCTAGGACCCGGCGAGGGCAAGGCGGACGCCCCCATGGCGGTCTGCCCCCTGCCCTGTCTGGGGCTAGTAGAGCAGACACCCCCGGGTCTCTAGGGCCAGCGCTGCTCTGTGGGGCTACCGGCCCCGTCTCTGCCCCTCCTGCAGGGGGCGCTCCCGCTTTCTGCCCCCCACCCCACACCCAGCCCAGGCTCCTGCTGTGGGGCTGGCCCCTCCATGGGGCTCCCCGCGCCCTACCTGAGCGGAGCCCGCTGCGGCCATGCCCCCGGCCTCCGGCCGCGCCGCCCCAGGGGCAGGGATCGGGGCCCGGGCCGCAGCCGCCGCTATCGCCCCGGGCGGCCCGTGGGGCTGCAGCCGCCGGCCGGGCCACGATGCTCCGCAGCCAGCCGCCGCCGCCAGCCCCCCGGCTCCCGGGGCATTGTGGGACTTGTAGTCCCGCCGGAGTGACAGCTCCGGGCGTGGCCGAGGCCCTGCGCGCGCCGGGTGCGCGCACGGCGCAGCGCAAAAGCGGCGCAGGAGTCAGGGCCTGGAGGCAGCCCGGCGTGGCTGGGGGGGGGGGGTCTGACTCCGGATCCGGCCCGGCACAAACCCAGGGACATGCGGGGCCCCTGGGCTGCGGCGTCTCTCCTCCAGCCGCCGTGGGAAACCCGGCTGCGCCCCCGTCCACACACAGGCTTGGAAACGCCCAGTCCCGGAGCCGGTCCCAGGGCCCCGTCTGCCACGCAGCACGGCTGTCCCCGCGCCGGGATGAGACCCTGTCTACACTGCAGCAAAAACAAATATCAACCCGGCAGCGACTCTGAGCGCCCACAGCTGCAGACTCAGGCTGGTGCCGCTGCCCTGAAATAGCTGTGTAGACATTCCCCATTCCAGGTGCCGAACCGCTTCCCCCTCCGCAGGCTGCAGGGCCCACCGGGGACCGTCTTTGTAGCGCTGTAGAGTGAGCCCAGCAAGCCGGGCTCAGAGACTCACTGCTGCGGGTCTGTCTCACAGTGTAGACACTCCCAGCCACTCCTGTGGCAGGGCACAGGCCCCACGTGCGGGCCTGGCTTTCAGACATTCGCAGCTTGATGTGCTGGGGCCGTATCGGGTTGCTGAGAATGGTCCTCCGCCCACCAGGGACCTGGGCACTGTGTCCCCTCCCAGCTCCCCCCCTCTCTGACTGCTCAGGGACGTTCGCATGGATCCACTTTGCCAACTCTTGTGGTTTTACCGCCAGCCTAGTGATATTTGGTGTTTGTTCTGAAAGCCCCGGCTCCTGGAGTCAAGTGATTACATGCAAATCTCAGCTTTCGTTTTAAAAAAAGTACGTTTCTCGCCCTCATGGTTGCAGAGAAAAGCCCGGAAATGTGACCCCTAAAGACAAATCAGAAGAACCACAGATTTATTATTTCAAATAGCTCGTGATTTTCAAGCCAATCTCGTGATTTTGGGTGCCCTGATTCATGATTTTGGAACATTTGGGTTTGGTGATACTGTCACTGAGCGTTTATTTGCTGTATTCTCTCCACTCAGCACCATCCATCACACACACACTCCTCCTAGAGATGTCTCCTGCTCAGTGACTCTCAAGTTATAGGTCTCTATGGTCTTTTCATGCCCAGGTCCTCTAGAGAAGGTGACCTGCCCCCTCGAAAGCGGCCTTCTCCCCAGTTCATTATCTGCCTTTGGTTCCTGTCCCTGTCAGGTCTGGGGCACAGAATGAAATGGGACCCACTCAATTAATTCCTCAGTCCCCACTTCACATTTCCCAGGGGCCCCCATTGGTGCCAACTTGGAGGTGGGGGGTGTGTGATCTCCTCTCATTAATCTTAAGTGTGAACCCTAAATAGACCATTGCATAAATAAAACACCCCCCTTCCCCCCGCTGCGGACAGCAACAAAGGGCCAGGAGCTGAAGGGTATTTAGGCACCTAAAGATGTAGATAGGCACCTCGTGAGATTTTCAGAAGCATCCAGGTGTCTAACTCCCATGGGAGCAGTCTGCGCCGGAGGAGGCTGTCAGTCAGCGCCCAGCCCCGCAGCTAGTGACTAGATGGGGCAGGCAGAGATCAACCCAACCAGGCCGGTGGGGAGGAGTTAATAATCCGATTATTGAACAAAACGGAGAGTGTGCATCGCAGTGCAGGCCTCGCCCCGGAGCAGGGAAGGGGGATTTCTGTCTGCCAGGCTGAGGCTGTGGTGTGCTTGCTGCTTGTCTGAAGTCTATCGTGTGCTGTTTGTTTGGGGGATCCTGTGCTGATCCTAGTGGCCTGCTAGGCAAGGCTGAGAGTGTCTTAACGAGGCTTTGATCCCCTAGTCCTTTAGCACCCATCAACCCTGACCCACGGAGCAGGGCTACTCAGGGAGAGCCAGGGTTTAAAAAGCCCACTTCTAAGAGACCAGAAGAGTTTAGAGGGGAAGTGGGGGGGGGGAATAGATACATTGCATTAACATTCTGTAAACTAAAGACAATACCCCTCCGCCCAATACAAACAAACAACAATACAAGAAAAAACTTCAGGAGTAAAAAGAAAATGCAGGCAGAAGTCCAGCAACAGATAGGGGGCCGTCCAAGTTATTGCAAACATGTCTGGGCGGGTCACGAATGTGTGCGTTTGGTGCTAGTTGCTCCTGGCTCTCAGAGATCACACCTGGACATTGGAGACCAGGATGGCTGAACTGGGGGAGCTCAGGGAGACAGAGTGGTACATAGATGAGACTTCCCGGGACACAGTGGAACGGTCCCACCCCCGGTCTGGCAGCATCTGTGCTGTTGATGAGGATGAAAGTCTTAAGGAAGGAGAACATCAAACTGGAGCGGAGGGAAAGGATCCCATAGTTGGACCCTCCTTCCAGGTGATGTCCTGGTCTCCTCTCGCACTGAGGACACCTCTCCGGGGGAGGGAACGCCAGTTATTAGGAAGAGTAATAGGTAATAGTCGAGGAGTTGATCATTAGAAACACAGATGGCCGGTTTGTGATGACCGGGAGAACTGCATGGTGAGTTGCCTGTCAGGTGCGAAGGTTGTGGATCTCTCGAGACATAGATAGACTATGTGTTGTGCTGGGGAGGAGCCGGTGGTCGTGGGACAGGTAGGTACCAGTGACAGAGGGAAGGATAGAGAGAGGTCCTGGAGGCCAAATTTAGGCTGCTGGGTAAGAGATTGACGTCAGGACCTCCCTACTAGCATTCTCTGAAATGCTGCCAGTTCCACGCGCAGGGCCAGTTAGACAGACAACTGCAGGGTCTCAACTACAGGGTCTCAATGAGGAAGGATGGGCTCCCCCTACACCAGAATGGAACTGGATTGCTGGCACATAACATTAAAAAGGCTGTAGAGCAATTTTTAAACTAAGGGCTGGGGGAAGCCGAAAGGTGCGGAGGGAGGCTCTATTAATGGAGATTCTCTATATCTTAGTAAGGAGGAGAGGATGGAAGAGGATAAAATATATGCAGTATCTAATGAGAAAATCAAATGAAAGAGAGTCCCATTCGATTACATCACATAATGGCAGACAGCCAACAAGTGACAATTTTTTACAGTACTTATGTACAAATGCTAGAAGTCTAAATGCTAAGATGGGTGAACTTGAGTAACTTGTATTAAATGAGGTTATGGATATAATGGGCGTCACAGAAACCTGGTGGAATGAGGATAATCAACTGGACACATTAATACCAGAGTGCAAAATATATCAGAAGGACAAAATAGTTATACTGGTGGGGGGCGTGGCACTATATGTGAAAGAAAGCACAGAGTCAAATGAAATAAAAATGTTAATTGAACCAAACTGTGCCATAGAATGTCTCTGGCTAGTAACTCCATGCTTGAATAATGAGAATATGGCAGCAGGGATGTACTACTAACCGCGAGGGGCTGGGGGGCTCTGTTTCATGTTGCCTTTAGAAGAGTCCTAGGCTGCAGAGTCGCCCCTGAAGTGGGCCCGTCCTAGGGCCAGGGATTTCCCTGCACCTCTGCAGAATTTCCCCAACACCCCCTCACCAGTGGTCAACGAGTGATGTGCAGTGTTGCCAGCGTAAGTCACTGGCTGGAAATCTGAACGGAAATGGAAACATGAACACACACTTTAACAGCACGCGCAGGTGATGATGAAATACTCGTGCCTGGAAAAGCACAACAGGCTGGAAAAGGCTGAACAAAGAGCAGCTTCCTCACCCCGCTGCGCTCTTCATGACAACGTCGGCACATTCCTGGCGGCGATGTCGGCCAAGCGAGCAATGGACATGGTGTTTGTAAGCAGTAGGCTCTCCCCGGACAGCCAGTGATGAGCCAGAGCTGGGGTGGGGGCGGAAAGACATCGGGAGCAGCATAACGATACAAGTCCACTTCTCGCTCTCTGGGTGTGCTGGGATGGTGCAGAGCGACGCTCTGCTTGTGGAGTAAAGGAGCAGGGAGTGATACCCGCGTCACTTTAGCAGCAGGATCATCAGTGGGGAGCTAGGCCTGCGGCTGGTGCTCCAGGCCCCCTCCTTCCCCCGGGGTTTCACTTTGAAAAGTTTGCTGCTGGGGAGGGGGGACTGTCTTGAGAATCACGCAGCTCTTCTGCACCCCTCTGGTGTGCGCGGGAATTGCGCTTTTCAAATTGCTTTTGGAGACCCGCCGGGATCATAGACCAAGCAAATCAGTGTTCTCTGTCAAGCATAGCATCCTGGAAGATGAGGGTTGGAAGGGACCCCAGGAGGTATCAAGTCCAACCCCTGCTCACAGCCGGACCAACCCCGACTAAACCATCCCAGCCAGGGCTTTGTCAAACCGGACCTTAAAAACCTCTAAGGATGGAGATTCCACCACCTCCCTAGGTAACCCATTCCAGTGCTTCACCACTCTCCTAGAGAAAAACTTTTTCC
>NW_027132091.1:0-3398 GCF_026122565.2 Emydura macquarii macquarii | reverse complement strand
TATCACACGGGGTTTCCTGGCTCAGTGGCGGGGTCTCGGCCCCCGGGGTTTCCTGGCTCAGTGGCGGGGTCTCGGCCCCCGGGGTTTCCTAGCCTATGGGCGGGTTCTCGACCCCCGAGGTTAGCTGGCTCAGGGTCGGGGTCTCGGCCCCCTGGGTTTGAAGTCTTTGGGGCGGGGTCTTGGCCCCCGTGGTTTGCTGCGTTGGGGCGGGGTCTCGGCCCCGGGGGTTTCCTTTCTCAGGGTCGGGGTCTCGGCCCCCTGGGTTTGAAGGCTTAGGGGCGGGGTATCGGCCACCTGGGTTTGCAGGCTTAGCGGCGGGGTCTGAGCCCCCGGGGTTTGAAGGCTTTGGGGCGGGGTCTGAGCCCCCGGGGTTTGCAGGCTTTGGGGCGGTGTCTCGGCCCCGAGGTTTGCTGGCTCAGGCATGGTGTCTCGGCCCCCGGGGTTTGCAGGCTTAGGGCGGGGTCTCGGCCCCCGGGGTTTACTACGTTGGGGTGGGGTCTCGGCCCCGGGGGTTTGCTGGCTAAGGGACGGTGTCTCGGCCACCTGGGTTCGCTGCCTTATGGGCGCGGTCTCGGCCCCCAGGGTTTTCTGTCTTCAGGGCGGGGTGTCGGCCCCCGGGGATTGCAGCATTAGGGGTGGGGCCTCAGCCCTGGAGTTTGAGGGCTTAGGGGCGGGGTCTTGGCCCCCTGAGCTTTCTGGCTTAGGGGCGCGGTCTCAGCCCCCGGGGATTGCAGCATTAGGGGCGGGGTCTCGATCGCCGTGGTTTGCAGGCTTAGGGCAGAGTCTCAGCCCCCGGGGTTTCCAGGCTCAGGGGCGGGGTCTCGGCCCCAGGGGTTTCAAGGCTCAGGGGCGGGGTCTCGGCCCCCCGGGGTTTGCAGACTTATGGGCTGGGTCTCAGCCTCCCGGGGATTTCAGCTTTAGGGGAGGGGTCTCGGACGGCTAGGTTTGCAGCCTTAGGGGCGGGGTCTCAGCCCTGGAGTTTGAGTGCTTATGGCTGTGGTCTCGGCCCCCTGGGTTTTCTGGCTTGGGGGCGGGGTCTCGGCTCCCTGGATTTCCTGGCTCAGAGGCGGGGTATCGACCACCGGGGTTAGCTGGCTCAGGGTCGGGGTCTCGGCCCCCTGGGTTTGATGGCTTGGGGGGGGGTCTCCCCCCCGGGTTTGATGGTTTAGGGGCGGGGTCTCGGCCCCCTGGGATTGCAGCATTAGGGGCCGGGTCTCGGCCGCCGGGGATTGCAACATTAGGGGCGGGGTCTCGGCCCCCGGGGATTGCAGCATTAGGGGCGGGGTCTCGATCGTCGGGGTTTGCAGCCTTAGGGGCGGGGTCTCGGCCCCCAGGGTTTCCCGGCTCAGGGGCGGGGTCTCGGCCCACTGGGTTAGCTGGCTCAGGGTCGGGGTCTCGGCCACCTGGGTTTGCTGCCTTATGGGCGCGGTCTCGGCCCCCGGGGATTTCCTGGCTCAGTGGCGGGGTCTCGGCCCACTGGGTTAGCTGGCTCAGGGTCGGGGTCTCGGCCCACTGGGTTTGAAGGCTTAGGGGCGGGGTATCGGCCACCTGGGGTTAGCAGGCTTAGCGGCGGGGTCTGAGCCCCCGGGGTTTGAAGGCTTTGGGGCGGGGTCTCGGTAACCGCGGTTTGTTGCGTTGGGGCGGGGTCTCGTCCCGGGGTTTCCTTTCAGGGTCGGGGTCCCGGGCTCCCTGGGTTTGAAGTCTTAGGGGCGGGGTATCGGCCACATGGGTGTTGGGTTCCAATGCTGATAGCAGAGGACGAGGGAGGATTCCACTGCTGATGGCAGAGGATGCGGGACGGATAAAGCACAACAACCAATATGATTGCAAGTAGAATCGTTTATTCCATCTTGTTCTCCAGCTTATATACCTTTTTATCATCTTTGCATACAATGGTCACACAATTGCTGATTGGCTATTATATGATTTCACCTACTTCACACGGGAACAGCTTACATATTACTGGTAGCTTCTTAGCTCACACAACTATCTTGTTTACGACCTTGAATACTTTCTACTATCTAGTGGATGGCGGCCAAGTCCCGGGAACTCGCCGCCAGTGAGGCGCCTGAGTGAAAGTGGCCACCTTCCAGCTCCCTGTAGGCAGCCTCACTTGACCCGGTGTCCAGCACCAGGCCTGCTGTAAGTGTCCACTAGGTAGCCATCAGGTCAGGGTACGAATGATACACTCCCACACATGGGTTTGCAGGCTTAGCGGCGGGGTCTGAGCCCCTGGGGTTTCAAGGCTTTGGGGCGGGGTCTGAGCCCCCGGGGTTTGGAGGCTTTGGGGCGGTGTCTCGGCCCCCGGGGATTGCAGCATTAGGGGCGGGGTCTCGGTGGCCGGGGTTTGCAGCCTTAGTGGCGGGGTCTCGGTCGCCGGGGCTTGCAGCCTTAGGAGTGGGGTCTCGGTCGCCGGGGTTTGCAGCCTTGGGGGCGGTCTTGGACCCCAGGGTTTCCTGGCTCAGTGGCGGGGTCTCGGACCCCCGGGGTTTCCTGGCTCAGGGGCGTGGTCTCGGCCCCCGGGGATTGCAGCATTAAGGGCGGGGTCTCAGCCCTGGAGTTTGAGTGCTTATGGGTGTGGTCTCGGCCCCCTGGGTTTTCTGGCTTGGCGGCGGGGTCTCGGCTCCCGGGATTTCCTGGCTCAGGGGCGGGGTATCGACCCCCGGGGTTAGCTGGCTCAGGGTCGGGGTCTCGGCCCCCTGGGTTTGATGGCTTAGGGGCGGGGTCTCGGCCCCCTGGGTTTGAAGGCTTAGGGACGGGGTATCGGCCACCTGGGTTTGCAGGCTTAGCGGCGGGGTCTGAGCCCGTGGGGTTTGAAGGCTTTGGGGCGGGGTCTGAGCCCCCGGGGTTTGGAGGCTTTGGGGCGGTGTCTCGGCCCCTGGGGTTTGCTGCTTTGGGGCGGGGTCTCGGCCCCGGGGATTGCAGCATTAGGGGCGGGGTTACGGTCGCCGGGGTTTGCAGCCTTAGGGGCGGGGTCGCGGCCCCCGGGGTTTCCTGGCTCAGTGGCGGGGTCTCGGCCCCCGGGGATTGCAGCATTAGTGGCGGGGTCTCGGTCGCCGGGGTTTGCAGCCTTAGGGGCGGGGTCTCGGTCTCCGGGGTTGGAAGCCTTAGGGCGGGGGGTCTCGGTCCCCGGGCATTCCAGGCTCAGGGGCGGGGTCTCGAACCCCGGGGTTTCCTGGCTCAGTGGCGGGGTCTCGGCCACCGGGGTTTCCTGGCCCAGGGTTGGGGTCTCGGCCCCCTGGGTTTGAAGGCTTAGGGGCGAGGTATCGGCCACCGGGGTTTACAGGCTTAGCGGCGGGGTCTGAGCTCCCGGGGTTTGAAGGCTTTGGGGCGGGGTCTCGGCCACCGCGGTTTGCTGCATTGGGGCGGGGTCTCGGCCCCGGGGGTTTCCTTTCTCA